>NC_137606.1:27393980-27651480 GCF_963280865.1 Gymnoscopelus braueri
GGCTTGCAGAGGGTGGCAGAAAACATTTAAATATATAACACTAAAAAATAAAATCCTTAATGTAATCAACATAATGAGCGGCCTCATCCCTATTCATGTTTATTGTTCGTTCAGTGTGTTGCTACCAAGGGACGATCATATTGTACGTCAACAGTCTTCCTGTGCCTCGACACTCTCGCTTCTGAACATCCGCTGTCAGATCCTGTGGTGATTTATTAAGCAGCTGTTGTTTCACACCATCTCCTCTCTCCCATTGATCCACAATCTGGCTCCGGTCCGGTGGGGTCTCCGGTGCCTGGGCTGGCTCTGGGGAGACGGACACATTGCTCCCCAGGGGTATGGGGCTCCATTTCACCCACTCTGCCATGCCCCCACCCTCACCCCCTCATCACCCCCATCCCAGACCAGATCTCCTGCACTACTGCCCTCTGTCTCTCCTCCCTGTATTGTCTCTGTGTCAATCTCTCTGAGAGTCCAACATGATGGAGAGTGGCTGCGGGGCTCCCAGCGGCCTGCTCTTCCTTTGTTCACTTGGAATGGGAGTGGAAATTGGGGAACAGAAGAAGGGGTCCAGATGCCTGTCGCAGCCTTGCAGGGCGTGACATTGAGGTAGAGGCCACAATGGCATTAATCTCACCCGCCATTGGAAGAGTGGACCTTATTAAGGACTACAAAAGCAAAAACAGTGTAAGAATAGAGGTGTCTCGCCAGAAGTGTGACCCAAGAATCATTGGCAACAGGATGCCGCTGTTGTTGACCACAGTGGACTTGTCAGCAGACACTCGCTGAAACAGAGTACACATCCACATAAGACTTCTCAGACGAAGAATGTAACTCAATTACATGTGAAAGCAAACTTTAGCCAGATGAAGGAGTGTTTTATTGAAGTTTACCTCCCCCCTTTCGCTCCAGTCCTGACTTTTACCACCAGGCTTCATCTCATAACACCAAAGTAAAAATAAACAAATTCATTGACAAAACAAATAACCTCTAAAGTTAACCCTATATGGCATTGATTTCAAGTGGAGTCTTTGAATTCTTGTTTGTAAACTAATTGCCTCCACTGAGCTCTTATCATCTCACACATAGGTCTGAATGTACGGTATATAAGGGTCTTGGCTGTTGACCTGGTAGCCTCCTTGTCAGATTTCCTTATTCACAAGAACAGAGCCTTTGTCATCCTGCTATCTCTGCATGTTTATGTGCATGTTGTTGTGTCTTCTGTCTGTGCAAGTGTAAAGGACCTTCAGTTAGCCTCGAGGACTCCAGGAGTTATATTTTTAGGTTTAGTGTCACTGCAGCACACAGCTCAACAGCAGGTCATTTACATCAAATACACTAGAGTGCTAAGGTAAGCAACGAATAGCGCAGCAACGTTTGGCTTGGAGCCCAGGTTTTTTCATTTCAGAAGACTTGGCAGTGGAAGGAGCAATATGTGGCAATTATGCACATCCTCTCTTGACATGTTCTTAAACCTCTCACACTCTAAACACAAAGTTTAGACAGGTTGAGTTTGTGTTTTGCATAGCAACACACAGATCTGTGAGGAGATTTGCATAATTTCTAATTTCATAGGCCTATATTTAATTTGCCGTACTGATGAGTCCACCTTGCTAGCCTTGGAGGAGGCCAGGCTTCTGCTTCAACTAATACACTGGACACAAAGATTTAATGAGTCTGCATGTATTTTTTTATATTGCAAAAATAAGCTGATATTTTGTCAGAGTCATCCTAAGAGAAAAATGTACACCTTTATAGATTCTTTTTATAGAACTTTTGAATGACATATCTCAGTCTCCACACCTTCAATAACTGCAGTGCTTGGTGCAGATAGGCTAGATCTGGCAGTAATTGCCACTTATGTTAGAGAGCTCATTTGTCTTCCTCTATAGTTTATTGCTGTGAGAAATATCAGTGCATACCCTTGCTGAGTGCAATCTTTCAAACAGTCTTTTCAAACTATGCTAAGGTAACAAGATATGGCAATCTCAGATATTATGGCCCTTGACATTACATTACATTACAGTCATTTAGCAGACGCTTTTATCAATAGCAAAATCAAATGAGCAGGAGCTAAAACAAATAAGTGTATCGACTAAACAAGATCCAATAAAACAATACAACAATAAAACAAGCGTTCGTACAACTAGTTAACAACAAGTAGGCCAGGCAGAGAGGAAGGGTAGTGTTTCCTGAAGAGGTGGGTTTTCAGCCTGCGGCGAAAGATGGGCAGTGACTCTGCTGTCCTGACATCAGTGGGAAGTTCATTCCACCACTGTGGGGCCAGAACAGAAAAAAGTTGTGACCGTGTGGATCGGCCAGAAGGACCCTTGAGTGACGAGGCAATCAGTCGCCCGAGGTGGCAGACCGAAGTGGTCGGGCAGGGGTGTAAGCATCGACCATAGCCCGGAGGTAAGAAGGAGCTGTTCCTTTCACTGTCCTATTAGGCTAGCACCAGGGTTTTAAACTGGATGCGAGCCGCCACAGGGACTCGGGGAGCCAGTGTAGAGAACGGAGAAGGATAGTTGTGTGGACCTTTTAGATATATCTTAAGGGCAGTCTACATTTCATGAAGATCTGGCCATCTTTGAGTTAACTTTTTTCAAAGGGGGCCATATTTGAAAATAGTCAAATACCTTAGGTCCGATGGTATCTGCTGTTATACTGTGCCTTTGGACCATAGCATTGCATACAACAATTTTATTTGACTACAGTGCAATATCAAGTCTTTTGTTGGCAGTGTAGCCAAATGTAAGCCACTCATCTGTGCTGTGAACTAAACAAAAGCTAAAACAATTCCAGCATTCCACTGCATTCAATGCATTGCTATTATATTAGCAGTCCAATAAATTGTCTTTTGTCAAAACGATAGTGTAGCCAAATGTAACCAAGGAACAAACAGTTAGGAATCCTTACAAATCCTACTGAGAAATAGCCTATCTGCCCAGGGTAATTTCAAAACACTCAGAAACATCAATGTATGAATTTCACATGACTATTACTGGCGGGCCACAAATAATACATTTTAGGAAGGAAGCCGTGGGCTATATAAAATCTGCTACCGGACTTTGGACATGTCTGAGTTAGACAAACAAACAATCAAAGAATGGGGTGAAAGCTCTGGTTTATTTACTGTGATCCCTATGGCTTGCAGTCAAGGCATTTTGTAAATCCATGTCCTGGTCTGATGGACATCTAAGTTGTGTGTAGCACCATAAGTCACCATTTGTGTGTTGTCAAAAAAATATTTGAAAATATAGACATCTTAAAAAAAAGGTGGTTAGACTGCTGGTGAAAAAGAGAAGAGTGGTGTTTCAAAAGCTGGAAGTGTAGACAGATGGAGAATCATATAGAGCCAACATATGAGCTGGTGTAGCTGAATGTTATCTACTTTACAGTATGTTCAGGATGCTGGCTCCCTCTACTGGCCCATTCACATAAATGAAGGCCTTTCCAGGGCACAATGGACTCTCTTCTCTTGCATGTAAATTAATATCACATTAAGTGAATCAATGAATACATGCTTTTTGAAAAGTAGAATTTTATTGAAGACCAACGAACAAAGCCTTGACAAATGAACTTAATATATATATTATACAATGTGGACAAGCCAGTCCAAGGGAATCATTCAGCTTAAACTACATGATATACCTGAACAGCGGACTTCTTCTTCTCCTTCTTCTTGTAGTATTACAGCAGTTGATGTCCAGCTTATGGGTGCACCACCACCTTCCGCTTTGGATTGTGGATCAGACAAAAGATGTGTCACACGTGCACGCACGTGCGCACACATGCACATGCACAGTCACGCCCCCACACGCACGCACGCACACACACACACACACACACACACACACACACACACACACACACACACACACACACACACACACAAGGGAGATCCATATAAGGAGATCCATCCCAAGGGAGATCCATATAACAATAAAAACACCATACAAAAAATAACAGACAAAGAAATACGCAATTTTTAATTAACAGCGTTTCGACGTCAAGCCTTCCTCACCTCAGCGTGTTAAAAAAGTGGTCAGTGGTGTTGTGTGTACCAGGAGGGACTGATAGACAGACAGACATGACAAGGACTTCAGCTGCTGTCTGTTTTTACAAAGTCACGCATGCGCTTTGCACGTGCGCCCCTCCCACGTACGCACCCGACCCCACCAACGTTGTTGGCTAACACCGTGCCTGATTTGACCCTACTCTGATTCCGAAAACAGAAATTAAAGGAGGCGGACTGTTTTCGGCAATACTGATTTGCTTGCCAGGAAGTGTCCGCCCCCCTTATCTCAGACCAGGTGAGTGTGTAAATGAATGAAAATGGCTATGCCAACTCCAAACAGCCCCAAAGACACGATAGCCTACCAGTGTAGCAGGATGGGCGTTGGCTCCCACTCTGTCCATGGCCCATCCTTCTCCCACTAATCAGTGGGCTGATTACCTGCAGTATTTAACCAGCACACTCTCTGCCTGCGCCAGCTGTCTCCTCTAGTTTGGGCGTAGGCTACGTTTCCTCAAAGCTGGCCCGTTGGGTTTTAGCTTGTTATCTCGTTACGCATCAGCGCAGGTTTCAGTTTCGCTACTACTAACTGTCCCCCTCTGTTGCGGGCATTGCGAACCGTGCGCTCTGCCCTCGCAAACGTGGTAGGTTTACTGTCTGTCTCTTTGATTTCAGTATTGTTGAATAGTAGGTTAACACGGCCGCTTGTAATTTCAGGACTGGTGACGCATACTGCTGCTTTGTCCGGTGTAGTTGCACCTTTGAGAAATGAGAACGTCAGCCCTCGTTTGGGCTTAAATTCTACACACACTCCTCCCATTCACAAACGGCCTACCGTGACGTGAGACAACTGTGACCACCCGTGTTGCTTGATATTGCCTAATGCGGTTTAATGGTTGTTGTCCATCCCTTGTCGCCTGGGTCTACAAGCTCTGGCTTAACGGCCAGAGTGTTTGGGTATTCATTTCTTTATTATTACTTTATTGTTATTTTGTGGAGAATACTGGGCACATAGACCAATTATCTGTTTAGCAACATTGAGACTGGATGCACAGGTGATTGTTTTACGCAATCAATTCTCAACCTGTTGTTTTGGGGTGCGCTGGTTTCAGCACATGCACACCCCAACCCCCTCTTGTTTGTTGGCTGGTGAGGCGCGTCCTAGCGAGACCTAATAGAATGGGTTTCATTGCGCGCATACTGGTTGCACGCATACTGGTTCTTATCAGCGTGATGTCGTCTGTTAACGGGTCTATAGGCCTATAGGGAACGGGCGTAGGGCGGAGACTCACCCAGAATTACGTAGTTCCGGTCGCCTTATTGCAGTCTTCACTCACTGTGACGACATTTGTAAATAAGGAAGCACTGTGTCAATAATATGATAAACCTCGAGTGTAATATTCTGATTATACAACAGTTACCATAAAAATAAAACATATCAAAATGTATTCATATTGCGGGACATTTCTCTCTCAAAATAACAACCTTTCTGCAAGTGTTATCTCTATCCTGGGGTCCGTCTGACAGACAGACAAGAGTCTCTATTATACTCAGCCACCGTGAGCCACGTTAGACAACTTTTCTAAGACTGGACACATAGAAACAAAACTTAACTGTTAGCTCAATCTCCTTGTATTTACGATATTCGATAGAAATTGAAACATTTTTAATGCTAGATTTAACTACTACGTCCGCAAACTTCCCATGTAAACTGCTAGCCTAGCCAGTAGCCACTAGCCGGCTCTGCGAGACTCCGTCTGATCAACACAACAGATGTTTATATTTTGATTGTGTGCTGTCATGCTCGTTTGAGCACAGGTACAGAGCTTAGAGGTACAGACAAGTTAGAGATAGAAGAGAGATGTAAGATAATGTACACAGTCTATACACCACTGTCACGAGTACTTGCTGCTTGTTAGACAAGAAGCATAGAACTAACAGTCTGACGTTGCTGCACGTCAAACTGGTCAGACTGCGAAATGGCGTCGAAAGTGGGCGGAGTTAACCGCAAATCTTAATTCTGACGTCACTAAGCCCGTTCCCTATAGCAGACGCCATCCTTTACCTCTGGTAACTGAATTGTCATTTCAATATATTGCACTGTGCGTTACTAACTACTGTTAACATTTCAGGGTTGGTGCTGGGGACAGGTGACGGCCGCCTCAGTGGTAGTGGTAACCTCCTTTTTCATTTGTGTTGCTAATTCCCTTTTTGTTATTTTGCTTTGGTGTGCTGTGATTTATGGGGGTGCCATGCCCTGGGCCGTTCGGCCTGCCCATCTCCCCCTTACCCCAGCACTGGCCCATATACGTATACACAGCAGTGTTGGAAAGTAACTAAAGTAGTTTAACGAAAAAAGTTATATTATTACCCTTTTCCAGTAACTAGTAATATAACTTATTACTTTCACGTTTTGAGTAATACATATTACAGTTACTATTTTCCAAAAGTAACTCGTTACTATTTTGACGAGCCTTGATGGTACTGTGGGAATTGGACAATTTGTTCAAAATAGTTTGTTACTGTAGGTTGAACAAAAGGAACTAAATCACTTCCTGAAAAGACCCATTCATTTATCAGTCAGTTGGGCTCTCAGTCATTTGCAAAATCTCAACAGCCTGTGTGGACGGTGGATGGAACGGTGTGGTGGATGCATCTTGCTGTTGGTAAGATACTAAGATCCATAAAAAAGATATCACACACCTAACACCCCACAAGTATTGTCAACTTCGACCCGCAAGTGAGAAGCTCACAGTGGGCAAGTTGAGGCACAGCTGTTTACAAAGCAGGTGAACAAAATGTATTTATATTGATCAGCCCCAATGTGTCTGAGGTTCTGACACACGAAAGCTTAAAGGAGTAGTTCACCCCCAAAAATACTTATTTTCTATTAATTACTATTCTTTTTTTTGTTGCATTCCTAAGCCAATCATTTTATGACCGGCGGTCTCTCTGGTAGGAAACTCAAAAGAGACTTTTTGAGTCTCCTACCGGATACATTGGCATCTTTCCGCCGGTCATCAAATTATTGGCTTAGGAATGTGACAAAAACTAAAGAATATCCATGAATTCAAGGCTTCATGGGGTGTGTAATTGATAGAAACAAAGTAATTTTTGGGTGAACGACTCCTTAACGTCAGTGTAAACAAAGATTACTTTTCGGAATTAAATCAACAATGAGGATTTTACAATGCAGGCTGCAGAAAATGAAAAAAAAAATGCTAATGTTGAAAATGCAAAGTAAGACTTTTGGGGAGAAAGGATGCAATTACTGGGGGCGAGAAAAAAAAAGTGAAGTAAAGTAATAAGTAACTAGTTACTTTTGGCAGAGAGTAATATGTAATATTATTACTTTTTAAACAACTAACTAGTAATAGGTAATATATTACTGGTTTTGAGTAACTTGTAACACTGATAGATTGTCTTGTTGTTAATCCACTATCGTACTTGGTACTTTTATCGTCTTTGGATGCATCGTCTTATTATTGAGGATGATGATGATTCCGAGATATTAATTACATAATATATTTTGTACTTTTGCTAATACCCGTTTCTGCCTTTATTCTTAACTGCACAACGAACCGAGTCGCATATGTAATCAGGTATCTTAGTTGAAATATTATAAGTATTTCCTATGGTGCAACTCCCTAGGTGACGTAGTTGGCTACCAGTCCTGTTTTCGGCAATACAGATTTGCTTGCCAGGAAGTGTCCGCCCCCCTTTTCTCAGACCAAGTGAGTGGTAAATTAATGAAAATGTCTATGCCAACTCCAAACAGCCCCAAAGACACGATGCCAGCACTATTTGACCCCACTGATTCCGAAAACAGAAATTAAAGGAGGCAGAATGTATTCAGCGATACCAGCTCCAGCTCCTGATTTGCTTGCCAGGAAGATTTGCTCAGACCAGGTGAGTGGTAAATTAATAAAAATGGCAATGCCAATTCCAAACAGCCCCAAAGCACTATTTGACCCAACTGATTCCGAAAACAGAAACTAAAGGAGGCGGACTGTTTTCGGCGATACCGATTTGCTTGCCAGTCATGTCGTGGTACATTCATGAAAATGGCTATGCCAACTCCAAACAGCCCCAAAGACACAGTGAACACATTCCCACAGAGCTGCCCAGCACAATCAGTTGTATACTATTGGCCACTGAAGCAGCTCCATTGGAAGTGCTGGGGGTTACGTGCCTTGCTCAAGGGCATTTCAGCCGTGGGTATTGCGGGAAGGGTCACTTTTCCTTCTGGTCCAAAGCACCACTCCTCTAATCTTTAGGCCACCGCTGCCCATTTGAGTCAAAGCGTTCACTGAATGTATACTGTTTGACTGTATTTACTATGAACAATACCTGGTAATAATACTGAAGTCAATTATGAATCAGCTGTATGCTGATTATTGCAGGTACATCCATTTATCACTCAAAGGTCAATCATAGCTATAAGGTACTGATCGGCGAAGAAAGCAGTTTTTTATTACAGTAGTCTTAAATTAGAGCCTCCTCCACACAGAGGGAATACAAGCAATTGTTTTTCTGGCTGCCTAAAGGATTATGTCCCATAGTCCACTTCTGGTCGGCCTGGGCCGCGACGTGGCGGTCCAGGCACCCTAGGCTGCAATGCCAGCCTGACAGCGTGTCGCGGGTTCGAGTCCTGATCCCGACGACCTTTGCTGCGTGTCACTCCCCATCTCTCTCCCCATTTCCTGTCAGTCTGCTGTCCTATAAATAAAGGCACAAAAGCCCCAAAAATAAATCTTAAAAAGAAAAAAGAAGAACACCTGGTCAATCACAGCACAAGGGCCAAAGGAGAAACAAGAAGTCAAATATGCAGGATAAAGGTTGCTTAACGTACAAAGGTTCTGTGTATCTTTATTTATTTAACCTATTCTTTCCATAACAACTAATGCCCTCTAAACAGTCATTTCAGATGTTGACCACTAGATGGCATTAATGTATAGATGCAATTTATTTTACTCAGTCTATCAATTTAGTACTTAAAGGGATATTTCACTTTCAAAAAAACTTTTGGTAATTTTATCGTCTACTCAGGCTTTTGTGAGCCCCCCAGACCGTTTTTAAGTTGCTTGATTTAGTATTTAGATATTTGATGATCATTTTATCAGACACGCCCCCTTCCTATACAAACCCATTATAACTTTTATTTTTTTTATGTATTTAATTTTTTTCATTTTCCAAAAAATATATAAAAAATAAATGAAAAAAGTTATCAAAAAAACACGGCCCCCTCACGTATTAGGAGGGCAGGGTGAGTCAGTAGAACCAAGGACGGGTGTTTTTGACGAATCTAACATGTTAAAAATGGAGTTTGAAGTTATAATGGGTTTGTATAGGAAGGGGGCGTGTCTGATAAAATGAATATCAAATATCTAAATAATGAATCAAGCGTCTGACAGAAAAACTGTCTGTGGGGCTCACAAAAGCCTGAGTAGACGATAAAATGACCAAAAGTTTTTTTGAAAGTGAAATATCCCTTTAAGTAGGCTACTACTTAGTACTGTAGTCTGTACTCTGTAGCTGTGCCATGTTGTTAAAAGTAGAGCTTCTATGTACTAGGCAAAGTAGTCATTATTATAGTCTTTGATTGGACTAGGAAGCGCATTTTTGTCACTTTTATGACATAGGCCTACTTAGGGTACAAGGTGCTTTACTCCAACCTTGCACTTTCTAAGTCACTCTGCATAAGAGCATAAGCTAAATGCCTAAATTGTAGGTTGTAATGCCACTGCATAGTAGGCTATATGTCGTTTTAAAACAGTAAAATCAGATGCTAGAGCAACACACAAAGAGGTATCATCAGACAGAAGGCCAGACACCATCATGGAGTGGGCTGTCAAGGACAAGTCCATATTCTACAACCTGACTTTGAGATAAGAACTACTGTCCAAAACTTTAACAATTGCTGTGTTCAGGAAGTAATCAGGGAGTGTATGCCACATAATTATCTTCAGATAAGTCAAAATGGGCACGGAACACAACAATTCTTAGACCAGTAGCCTAATTATTCCGTTTTTTTTTTCATGTTTATAATCATTGATTTAATTTGAAAATCTAAAGAATCTTGAGCAATTGTCTTAAGAAAGGTATTTACTACTGAAATGTCAACAACTAAATTATAACAGCAGAGGTGATTTGATTGTGTGAGAGTAATTTATGAGGATCTGAATTGAAATCTTTCCCAGCAGCTGAAGGAATATTTGGTGTGCATGTTTTATTATGCAATATGAATATTTATGCAGCCATATTATTTAACAATAAATTACTTTGGCTATTTAACAACATGAGTTGTTAAATAATTCATACTTACACTGTGGCACCATTAATCAATTTCTTAATGCTAAAGGAGAATCAAGGATATTCAATTCTGACAATAAGAACACGTCCAGCAGGCCCATCTGCACTTTGTTTGGTCTTGTGATTTGACAAGAGTGATATTAGTTACCGTACAATTACAAATTAGTTACAAATTATATCAAAATTCAGTCAGGCTCAGTTAATCTGCACCATGGTGTTCGAATTTGACCTCTATTCTGACTGCCTTTGCATGAAATAAATACTTCTGCTATACAGTAAAATCCTCAGTATTAATTTAACCCGAAGAGTGTAGTAATTGACCCAAATGCACCTTCAGGGTGTAGGCTATGGATAAAAAGGAGAAGAAGAAGAAAGAACAGCAAACACACAACAAAAATGTAGGAAAGCATGAGAACAACATGAATAAGTCAGGATTGTGCCAGGGAGTTATTAAACCTACTCTTGTGTTTTGATGAGGCAGCTGAATCGAGGTTTTGTGGCAGACCTGCCGGTTGTTTGAGGTTAAGGTGAGAGCAGACCTGCCAGGGAACGCGACAGTTTCAATACCATGTTATAAATCCATTACATTCCATTACGGGGAAAAAACACATGGACTCAGACATAAATATTTCACCTGACAACCCATTTATGAGCTGTGAGCAGGACCTAATGCATGCAACATTACAATGTAAAAGCCTTGTTCTTTTGTGAAACAGTCTGCAAATTCCCATGGGGACCTTTACCTGTTCCTAGACTTTTAAATTCAACTTTGCAATGTATCAGGTAATGCATGATAATTCGGTTGACAATACTTTTTACTTAAGTGTCTTTGAATGTTGTTCTATGGTGAGTGCTTCATCGTTTTATTATTTAATCTGGCTAAATGGCACAGGCATAATATGCCCTTAAATCTAGCTCACAGTGTTATATTATAGAGTGAAGTCATTAGACACATTATAAAACGAAGAATTAAAGATATTTTTTAATACAACATTACTGTATTACCGATATTGCACAAGTTATTAATTTCCCACCCTTCCAAACTACTCTGGCAGACTAGCACAGGGGCTATATGCAAAGAGAGGACCACCCCAAGTATAATGTGAGTTATTAACTTATTTAATTATTTACAAGAATTAGAGTTGTGTTTTCATGTTGAAACAGAAACCCTAGTCTGCTTGCAACACTAGGCTTTATCCACATAATTACATTTTGTGACAGCTAGGCCTACTGCAATGTGCACATATCCTATGTTAATGTAGGAGGTGTGGTAGTCTGCTGCATCACCATGAATAAAATAATAAAATAAAAAAACGTACATACCGTGTGTGTGTGTGTGTGTGTGTGTGTGTGTGTGTGTGTGTGTGTGTGTGTGTGTGTGTGTGTGTGTGTGTGTGTGTGTGTGTGTGTGTGTGTGTGTGTGTGTGTGTGCGCGTGCACTCGTGTGGCATTTGGCAGATTCTCTTAATCCAGAGTGATTTACAGTAAGAAAGGTAAACACATGGTAATACATCAAATGCATAGACAGTGCAGTGCCTCAGTGATCTACAGTAGGATCATAGGTAAACCAAGAACCCTTAATCAGTAAACATTATGATATCAAGAAAGAAATAATACATCAACCCACCCATTTTTGAGAATTGGGACAAATCATGTCCTACCAAAACAAATTATTATTTATTAACACACAAATTAAAAAAAGTTTGTGAAAATATATTCTTAAAGGATTTATATATATGAATTACATAAGATTTATACTATGTATCTAAACTTACACTCTGCCAGAAAATACCCTTGTCTAAGACAAGGATTCACAACTTCTTTTGTTAAAAGCATAAAAAAAAACTAACCATGTGTATTGATAATGTAGTTAGAATGGACTATTAACATCAACTTTTTTTTGTAAAAGTTTGTGTCCGGCCTCGTCACCTGGAGAGAAAATGAATACATTTCAAATGGATATGAAACTAGAGGACAATATCTGACTCCAAGTCTATTGGAGTGAGTAGGCCTACACACGCAGCGCAGAGAAGATTTATGAAGGGATAGGACCGATCTAGTGCTGTGTATTTGGATACATGAAATGTATGTAGATCACAGACATTTTAGGGCTAACCTGTGCATCTGCTCCAGGAAAGCTGTGAAATTATCCTCTGTACTTTAATGTTATCGCAGATCGGCCGATGCCGTCACCTCTGTTGTTAGTCCACTTATTAATCACTGAATAATGTACCTAATAATTTCACTGCGAAATCTGTGAAAATGCATAGTTTTTTGGGGGATTCAAATCCTCGCAGTTTGCCCTCAACTTTCTGAAGTTAATACACAATGGGCCTTATTTTCGCCGGTGCCTTACCCATTATCACAAAACTTCTTTGCAATTTTTTAATATTTTTAAAAACATTTTCAATTAGTTCAACTAGCCGATATACATCGACACGTTGTGAGCTTGTAGATTGGCTATTTGATATATTTGAAATTGTTTTTAAAAATAGTAAAAAATTGAAAAAAATAGTTTAGGGATGGGTAAGGCACCAGCGAGAATAGGGCCCAAGGTATTTTCCCCCTCGAGTTACATCTGGTAGGCAAATGACATTTTACCTCATGGTAACACCACCGCATCTGCTTCAAATTTTTTCTTTAGGTTTTGATTGTGTGCCACTGCCAATAGGCTTATAGTGCGTAGCAAAAAAATCCTGAAGGGTGCGTCAACAAGTGTGGCAGCCATCTTGGGGGGGTCATAAACAGTTTGACTTAACATTGACTCTTATCCACTCTTACCCCCCTAATATGTCTGCAGTTACTATGCCACACCCGGCCCCCGCCCCCCGTGATGACGACACGTTGCCAAGCACTATTTGGAACCCTTTCCTTAAGGGAAGAGGTCATTAAATAGCACACATTAAAAGTTCAATAAGGACAATACAAAATAATACAAGCTTATAATACAAGCCAAGGGGCTAATACAAGGGGACCAGCAGTGCAATAAAGGGGGGAAAAACACAAACTGCACAGAAGAAGAAAAAGACAGAAAAGCACATTATTATAATTACCCTCTGTGTAGAAAGACATGGAAAGGTTTGCGGGGGCGACGATGGGACCGAACCTCTGGGGTGACGGCCGTATAAGTGGCTTGGGGCGACCGTTCGGGGGTAGCCGGATTTCCTTCAGGGCGAGGGTGTTTTGGGGCGACCGGTTTGTTATTCAAATGCATACGTTAACTTATGTTATACAGAGATCTGTTAAAAGGATAAAACCATAAAGGATAAAAAAAAAACACAATAAAGCTCGAGAGCTTAATTTCATTGTGGTCCTGAGTGCCATGTGTTTGGGTGTTGTTGGGTGGCAAGCTGTCAATCAGTGTGCGGGGGCGTTCCTGAACACATCCAGGTGGATAAACTCCAAGCGCAGCGCACGGCAGGGCTGGAGCTTCTGCGAACCACACTGACTACTAGTTACAGTAGGTAGGCTCCAGACCAAATTAATTGGTTTGTTGTTGAAGCAGTAAATTCACTGTTTGCTTTATACTAGTCATGTGTCGAAGTGACTTTTTTAGTGTAGGCGGTCGTACCATTGCTTTGCAATGCCATCTATTGTTTGTAGGAAGAAAGGGACAGTAAACATTTATTACCACCATCTTTATGGCCGAATTAGATTAAAAAAAACACAAGAACTGCTTTTTGCTCCGAAAGTTCGGCTACCTGAAGTGAAATAGCGCGTTGAGCTGCAGCTGACTGTCAACTTCAGTGAAGCTGAGCTGAGCTGTGGATCCCGTGGATCTCCCAGAGATCAGGCGGTGGATGTTGCGCAATGGAGATACGGAGACGACTTCGCGTCATCCTGACATTGTTGTGGGTTTTTCAAGGTAGGAAAATAACATTTTTGTGAAACTGAAACACTGCCAGTGCCATTGTAGTCGGTTGCTGACTTGCCGTGAGGGAGACCATACATAGTGCACGACTTATATTTTCCCATTGAGAGTGACTGATTTGGAGACCTTGTTGTGCACGACCTTTATAAAAGTTAATAAATAAATGGAAGATAACTTGTAAAAAATATATATATATCCAGACTTATATATCCAGACGGAGTCAAGCTCCGTGGTGAAATAAAATCCTGAATGCACAGAAGGGTAACCGGAACGCTCGCCCCAAAACACAGTCGCCCCCATTGGGTTCTTGTATTCTTTTATTTTATTTTTATTGAATACTTTATTAGCAGATTTGCAGGGCTTCTTTCCATTGTGGTCCTGTGTGCATCGAGACATTTAAAGACATATAATAATATACAAGACATCATCACTAGCGATAAAGCGTATATGTAGGCTACAGTAAACAGTTGGGGGGGGGGTCATTTCTGGTGTTACGCTTAGACTTTACAGAATTACAGGTGCTCTTTTATGGTGGATCTGAAGGAGGGTAAGGAGTCACACTTTTTGATGTCTGTTGGTATGGCTTTCCACATTTTGGTGGCATAGCAGTAGAACGAATTTGTGTGCCGAATCTGGGTTGAATGAGATCAGTGGAGCTCCCTCTGGTGTTGTGCCTGTCTGTGTGTGTCTTTTACGTTATTGAAGTAGTTTGACAGGTACATAGGTGTCCCTGTAGTCTTGAGTACAAGTACAAGACCCCATTGCAAGTTGCTGTACTCTGTCCTCTACCCTGAGCCACCCCACCCTAGCATAATGAGCAGGGGTTAGGTGAGTTCTAGGTGTGAGGCCAAGAAGTAACCTGACCAGTTTGTTTTGAGAGGTCTGAAGTAGAGGTCTTCACGGACCCATACCCAAATGGACCTGTGACATTTTTCCCGGAGCTGAATGGACCTGAGCTATTATTAGAAATCTGAGGTCCGGACCCAAACAGTACAGAGAGCTGTCGGACGAGACCCGTATAGAACCGTGACATACCAGTGAGGCCCCCACGTTTTCTTTCACCGCTCTGAGGTCGCCGGATTTGATCCGGGGCGAGGGTGTTTTGGGGAGAGCGTTCTTGTATTCCACAGAAGCTAATTACGGCACGATTTATCAAAAGTCACAAAACAACGTAAGGTTTGGAGACCAGCTTTTGTTTCAGTTTTCAGCAAGGGCGTTAAATTAAAGATAGTTGCGTTATGCGACTTTGGGCCTAAATGACCTTTCAAACACAGCCTACTAGAAGCTGATTTGCAAGTAACTGTCGATGTAGGGTTACGCATGCCATGGCATGCCATTGTCCTCCTAGCCTGCATCTTTCAAATAGTCCAGTGTCATTTATAATTGCATTGAAAATGCAAGAACAGCGGTTGCTAATTCCTAATGTATTTCGTTATTGGTGTGGATTCTGTGATTGTTTGGCTGAACCCATTTAGACCTGAGGCCGATTTTAAAAACGGCTTCTAAATCTTGACCTAAGTTTTCTGAAAAACTTCAAATATTTATTCAAAAATTGCAAAAAAACTATGTTGCTATATACTGTACATAGCAACAGGAACCCCAAAAGGGGTTCCCGTCCTGAAAGGAATAGTTACAAAAAGGGGTGTTCAAGATATGACCGATATAATAAAACACTCTTGACGACGTTCTTTAACTGCAGAGGTTGTTGTGTTTATTTGGCTTCTCTCGTACACACAGCTGTGTTGTTTTCGTAGCATACATGGAATGAATACTTCCGGCGCATGCGCGCCCAATACAGTCTGGTCTTAAAGACACACACACACAATTGTACTTTCAGTACATTCATTCACATGACATCTCCCCTTCTTTGAGTCAGAGACAGTGTATACTGTTGAATACAAAATTAGTGCAGTGTCCTCTCAAACGAGCAAATAATCTGAGCTCTTAGCAGTGCAAGGTAATACTGTAACTACAATATCAATCAGTTCCCTTTTTCAAAATTAACCAACAAGAGAAAATAGAAAAGTGCCATTAATCAAGGTGAAAGTCACAGTAGAACATAAACCAACATTGTGTGTTTTTTTTTTTTTTTTTTTTTTTTTTACTGAGGGTATGGGGTAGACAACCCAGTCACCTCTATAGCTGCCGGAGGTTATTCTGCTCCATTGAGGCAAGCCACATGTTTAACACACAAAGTCAGTAAACCTTTCTGGTGGACGGATGACTCTGCCCCTGGAAGTCACCTGAGCTGGTTCTGGAAGACGATTCGCAGGCCCCGCCGGGACAGTCTCACGAACAGGGGAAACAGGCTCCCTAGCAGGTGACACGGCCCCTCTGACAGGTGAACTCGGAGGTGTAAGCCGGGGTGGTGATGGTTGCTCGCTCGCTTGCATGTCCACTGCCTCTCCAGGAAGGAATGTAGGTCGTAGGTGGCGCCTGTTTCTCCGTAAGGTCCCGTGGTCCGTCTGGATCAGATAGGACCTCGGAGCTGAGTGTGGATGCTGAACCGTTGCTGCTGTCGTCCAGCCGGACTCACCGTCGAGTTTCACAGCCACGCTCTGCCCTGGGCTGAGAGGTGGAAGTGCTCTGGCACCGTAGCGTCGGTTGTAAGCATGCCTGTAGCTCCTTTTTGCCCTGGCGTCAGCTTCACGCACCTTAGCGAAGTTGGGCCACACAGGCAACAGCACTTTATCGACTGTAGGCACCGTCGTCTTGATCTGGCGGCCCATCATCAGCTGTGCAGGACTGGCACCCGTGGCTTGTATTGGTGTAGCTCTGTAGCTCATGAGAGCCAGAAACGGGTCATCCTGCCGTAGAATCCTCTTCGCCGTCTGCACTGCTCTCTCAGCCCCACCGTTGGCCTGAGGGTAGTGAGGACTAGAGGTGATGAGCTTAAAGTCATATGTCACAGTGAAACTCTCAAACATTTTGCTCGTGAACTGTTTGGCATTATCAGTGTGAAGCTCATCTGGACAACCCCACCTGGCGAAGATATTTTTCAGACGAGCAATTGTGGTCTCACTCTTCATGTCTGGTAGATGAGCTACTTCTATGTAGCGAGAATAATAGTCAACAACTACCAAGTAGTTTTCTTTCTCATACTCACAGATGTCCGCCCCGATCGTCTGCCAGGGCCTCTGTGGTAGTGGCGTTGTAATCAGAGGCTCCTTCCTCTGTGTAGGTCTGACTCGCATGCACTCGGGACATTTTGTCACCAGTTCCTGGATCTCTCTCTCCAGCCCAGGCCACCACACACTCATGCGTGCCCGTTCTCTGCACTTGGTGATGCCCTGGTGCCCGTCATGCAAACGGTTGAGTATTTCTTTCCTCATACTGTGAGGAATCACGATGCAGTCTCCGTACAGCATGAGACCCTTTGATATCGACAGGCTGTTACTGCAGTGGTGATATGCTTTGCCTTGTGCTGGTACACTGCTCACGTACTTCGGCCATCCCTCTGTGATCAGTCTGCTCACCACCAGAAGGTCGTGGTCCACGCTCGTTTCCTGCTTGATCCGGTCCAGTTTGGATGGTGACACTGGCCACGCTGCATGAGCTGCGTCCTCGAACACTGAAACATCAGAGGTTAATTCAGACACTTCACTCGGAATTAGAGATAATGGCTGCCTGGAAAGTGTGTCAGCTACTGTCAGTGTTTTCCCAGGCACGTACTCTGCAATGGGGTTGTACTTCATCAGACGCATCAGCAATCGTTGGCACCGCAGGGGAACTCTATCGAGGTCCTTGTTGATCAGAGGGACCAGCGGTTTGTGGTCTGTATGGACTGTGAAGCTGTCTAGGCCATAAAGGTACGTGGAAAATCTTTCACAGGCCCAGACAGCAGCTAGACACTCCTTCTCTATTTGCGCGTAGCGCTTCTCAGCATCAGTTAGTGTCCTTGAACAGAATGCTACTGGTTTCAGTCCATCTGAGTGTCTCTGTAGCAGTACACTGCCCAGCCCGTAGCTGCTTGCATCTGAACTCACTATTGTAGGTTTGTTTACATCATAGAATGCTAGTGTAGGTGCGGTGGAGAGGAGTTGCTTTACCTTGCGGAATGCGTTGTCTTGTGCTGCGTCCCACATCCACACAGCCTCGCACTTCAGCAGGTCGTTGAGTGGCTTTATCACTTCTGATAAATTAGGCAAGAAGCGCCCGAGATAATGGACCATGCCTAGGAACCTTCTTAAGCCCGGCACGTCACTTGGTGACTGTAGCTCTGTGATGGCGCTTACTTTTGAGGGGTCAGGCTGGATGCCCTCACTGTCAATTCGATGCCCCAAGTAGCTCAGCTGCTTTTGGCGCAGGAAGCACTTCTTGTCATTGAGCTTTAGACCTGCGCTCTCCAGGATACGCAGAACATTCTGGAGTCTCTCCTCGTGTTCCTTATCATCTGTACCATGGACAAGGATGTCGTCCATGTACACCTCTACTCCCTCTTGGCCTCTGAACAGCACTGACATTTCTCTCTGAAAGATCTCCGGTGCACTGGAGATCCCGAAAGGAAGCCGCTTGAAAAAGAACCTACCCACTGGGGTGATGAATGTGGTCAGTTTAGCTGTTTCTCTGTCTAGTGGAATTTGCCAGAAGCCGCTTGCCGCGTCGAGCAGGGAGAACACTCGAGACTCCGCCAGCTTTGGCAATATGTCATCTATGGTGGGCAGAACAAATCTCTCCCTCTTCACAGCCGTGTTTAGTCGTTTCAGATCAACACAGATCCTTACCTCACCACTTTTCTTGGGGACTGGAACTATGGGAGCACACCACTCTGTTGGCTCACTGATCTCCTCTATGACGCCGCACTTGAGCATCCTCTCCAGCTCCGTCTTGACTTTGGGAAGCAGAGGAGCAGACACTCTCCTCGCTGTGGTAATGCTGTATGGGACAGCATCGTCCCGCAGGCGTATTTTCACAGGTTTTATTTTTAAGAGGCCCAGATCCGCCCCGAATGTGCTCTGAACCTCCTCCACTCTCTTTACTAGTCCCATTGCCACCGCAACATTACGGCCTAACAGGTTGCTGCCATTAGCCGTCTTGATCACATGGATGTTGAATTTATATTGCCGGCCTTTGTACTTGGATATGGTAGTGAACAGTCCTAGACATTCAAGCCTACCTCCGGGGCTGTCAAAAGCTGTGGAGTCACTGGATAACTGGGGCAGGTGTTTGAGCTGATGGTAGGTGTCATCCGAAATCACACTGGCATCTGCACCAGTGTCAATTTTGAAGGTGACAGGAGTTTCACAGACGTTCAGTTTAACAGTCCATGGCCTATTGGAATCTGTCACGTAGAGGTATTTTGTTTTTATCTCACCAAGGAAGTGTCCTTCACTGTAATTGTCATCCTGCTGCTCCATTGTTGTCAGCTCATTCACTCTTGCAGAGCGGCACACGACGGCAAAGTGCCCAATCTTCTGGCAGTGTCTGCATTTTGCCTGCCTGGCTGGACACTGCGCATTATTCGGGTGGTCCCTTCCACACCTGAAGCACTTAGTTTCCTTAGCACCACCATCGCGATGCCCTGCTGCTTGGAAGCCGCCACTGCCCCGTGCCCTTCCCCGTCCTCTGTTTTGTTGGAAAGGCGCAGCGCGCGCATTGTGTCTGACCTCACTCAGGAATGTAGCATCTCCGCAGTTACAACAACCGTGTGCGACCTCACTGAGGAATGCTGCATCCCCCGAGTCAGCTTTAGCCTGTTGGCTAACTTGCCCCTTTATCTGCTCAGACTGTCTCACCATCTCAACGGCCTTCTCCAGCGTCAGATCTGCCATTAATTGCAGTTTCTCTGACATCTCTTTATCCAGGATTCCTATCACCAGTTTATCCCGAATATTTTCGATCTTCACCGGACCAAACTGGCAGGTCTCGGCCAGCTCGTAGAGCGTCCGGATGTATTCCTCCGCAGACTCGCCCCTCTTTTGCGAGCGGAGGTAAAAACGAGCACGTTCGTGGATAATGTTCACTTTCGGAATGAAATAATTATTCAATTTGTCCAACACAGTGTTATAGTCATTATTGTCCTCTCCTTCTTCCTCGTCCACCCCTACCTCGAAATGCAACGTGTTGAAAACTTGCTCAGCCTCCTTTCCGAGCGCATATAACAACGTGCTAACCTGCACAGCTCCATCCTCCTGGTTTAGCTTCGTGGCTAGCCGGTAGCGCTGGAACCGTTGCCTCCACTCCGGCCACAGTTCTGGGCGGGTGAAATCAAGGTTGTCGGGAGGGTGAAACTTGGCCATCTTCACTGGTTTACTTCTGACACCATGTTCAAGATATGACCGATATAATAAAACACTCTTGACGACGTTCTTTAACTGCAGAGGTTGTTGTGTTTATTTGGCTTCTCTCGTACACACAGCTGTGTTGTTTTCGTAGCATACATGGAATGAATACTTCCGGCGCATGCGCGCCCAATACAGTCTGGTCTTAAAGACACACACACACAATTGTACTTTCAGTACATTCATTCACATGACAAGGGGTTCCCGCCCAATAATGAGTCCTATTGTGCAGGTGCTCGGGTGGCGCAGTCCTGCCCACCACCACACGGAGGTTGTGGGTTTGAATCCACCGTGGTGCATCCGGCTTTGTTGAGCGTCTACTCTACACGAACACAATTGGCCCTTGTTAGGGGGAGGGAAGCCGGACGGAGAGGGTGATAATTGTCATTGCCACGTAATCCTACGGGCTGGGGTGGCACCTGTCAGCGGGGAGGTGAGTCAGTACAGTAGGATACAACAGCAGTCACAACACAGACATGTGTGTGGAGAGGAATACATTGGTATAATAATGACAAAATTAGGAGAAAATGGGGTACAAAGCACCAGGAAAAAAGAAGAGTCCCCTTGTGCTACAGTGCACTCCCATCTTTAGAAGGTGTAGTGTGTATTATGTTGCTCAACACTATACTGAATATTAGTGTTAATTAATATTATAGTTAATTTAAGCAGTGCAATATTCATGACACCTATTGTAAGCCCCACCGTTCAGTATTACTGCCAGACTACTGTAGAGAATAGCATTTACCCAATTATATGTTTTTGGAAAAGTGCTATACCGTGAGATATTTGTACTGGTGTGCTGTGGACGTAGGCGTGAGGCTGGAGGCCAACAGTAAATATTGATGGAAACTGTGGTATAATTGCAATATCTCATGGCACAGAGTCATAGACCTTTTCACACTTGACAACATAAACATTTCTAAATGGGTCCAAGTTTATTTCCTGTTGCAGTTTGTGGATATCAGCTGCTGACTGGAAATAAACTTGGACCCAAGCTGTTCCCTGCAATGCAATTCCACTGACAAGGTCTATTAGCACTGGCACAGTTTTAGTTAATTTACCATATAGACTACCTAGCCTAAAACTAGTGACCAGTCTGCACATAAAAGCAGAATTAACTAGAAAATGTGCTCCTTGGAGCACAGGTCTCCGCCAGTACTGTTCCTGATTAATCCTGTCTTACCTATTTATATTACATATTGTCACGTGTCACTTGACCAATGTTAGCTTGGCTGATGGAAGCTCACCTCAATTTTTTTTTGTGATTTTTTGAAGTGACACACCTATTTATAGGTTTCTATGTCATCATGCGTCTCGCTAGCCAATCAGAGCATTGGTGACAACAATATTGTCACGTGTCACGCGAAGCTTGACCAATGTTAGCTTGGCTGAGACGGGGGGACACACGGAAGGACAAGAACGAAAACATACTCTCCACCTCTGGCGGAGACAATGAAGTTTTCTTTGTGGAATATACTGTCATAATAATCTTGTGTCATATAATCATACATATTTGATAATGAAACTGGTATCGTAATAGCTCAAGTTATAGCACTCCCTCTTGTTTATTATTGTTTAAATTAAGTATGCTAGACCTTTACAAACACTAACATGCTTTACAAAAGAAAGTGTAAGGTTTGATGTAGAAGGGTTCTAACTAAGTAGGCCTATTATAGTCCTTGGGCCAGACCAGATATCGGTACCACTAAGTCGGCAAAACCTTACCTATACTAAATTGTTTTTTGGGCCAATATAAGTAAATAAAAATATGATAGCCTTTCCATTGGAGCAGCTTTTTATATTGTTTGACATTTTGTTATTTTTCTCTATAGGCGGATTTTCATTCATAGCCAACAACATATTAAAAGTTATATAACACACTTTTTGGACATCACACTGCTCCTTTTTTTAATAAATAAAAAAAACCTGTGTCCAATTAAAGTAGTTGATGAAGTGGGTGTGGCCTATTATTTGGTGGTGGAGCAGTTTTTTCAGGAATCAAAGCTGAAGGGGACAGCTGTCACAGGTGACTGGTAAGAACAATCCAAATCCACAATCCGTAAGACCTATTCTGAACCTCAAGGGTTTGAACAGATTTCTGAAGGTCTTCAACTTTCGAATGCTCACAACGGCGACGTTGTTGCAAACGATACGTCATGGAGATTGGTGGACGAGTATAGACCTCAAGGATGCCTATTTTCACGTCCCAATCTATCCACGGTACCGCAAGTTCCTGCGCTTCGGCTACGAAGGCAAAGTGTACGAGTACACGGTGCTCCCCTTTGGCATGTCACTGAGCTCCGGGTGTTCGTGAAATGCACAGAGGCGGCGATAGCTCTGCTGCGTCAGCAGGGTCTGCGTCTGGCGACGTACATAGACGATTGGCTGCTGGCAGCGGAGTCGAGGGAAGAGGTAGCTCGGCACACGGAGATGGCCATTGCGCACCTGCAGTCCCTGGGGTTCACAATCAACGCTCAGAAGAGCGTTTTGATTCCATCCCAACAAGCCACCTTCGTGGGGATATCCTTGGATTCCACCACGATGATGGCGCGCCTGTCCCAGGACAGGATAACGAGCATCTTGGCATGTGTGCGCTCCATGCGCCTAGGGCGCAAAGTCACGTACAGGACATGCATGCAAGCTGCGGGCCTCATGGCCTCGGCCATACACCTGATCCAGCTGGGCAGATTCTACATGAGACCTTTCCAGAGATGGATGTGGTCTCTGAGGATACCGCACTCCATGGGTTCTCGGAAAGTGGTAGTGTCACCACGCTGTGTTTTGTCACTCCAACCGTGGACACAGGCGACCTTCTTGTCCGAAGGGGTCAAGATAGGCGCTGTAGTGTCCTGGAAGGTGATAACCACGGACGCCAGCCTCTCAGGTTGGGGGGCTGTCCACGAAGGCTACTCAGCCCGGGGGTTGTGGGACTCCTCCCAGAGCTCGAGTGGCCGAGCGGTCTACTTTTTGCCTTTCCACCCCTGGGTCTGATCCGTCCAACGTTGGAGAGGATCAGGACCCGGGGTGGGATGGTTCTGCTGGTAGCACCAGCATGGGGCACATGGAGGACGGAAATCTTTCCCCTCCTCTACGACGAGCCGTGGCCTCTCCCCCTGCTCAGAGACCTTCTGAGGCAAGGCGGGGACGAGGTTTGGCACGAGAACCCCCAGGCTCTGGATCTGTGGGTTTACCCCGTGAAAGGTCGAGTCTAAACTCGCAAGGCCTGCCCCCTGCAGTGGTGGCCACTATACAGGGGGCTAGGGCAGATTCTACCAGACGTCAGTACGACGTTAGGTGGAATATGTTTGAGACCTGGTGCCTGGAGCAATCACCTCCGGTGGTGGCTTTTCAGGCCCCTGTGAGAAGCATGATTTGGCTTTCTCCACCATCAAGGTGTACCTGGCTGCCATCACCGCCTGCCACGATGGGTTCGATGGCCAGTCGGTGGGCAAGCACTCGCTGGTGCGACGGTTTATGGCCGGCGCCAAGCGTGCTAGGCCAGTGAACAGACCTTTGTTCCCTAAGTGGGACCTGACTGTGGTGCTGGACGCACTGTGTCGGCCCCCCTTTGAGCCTCTTGAAACGTTAGATCTGAAGATCGTGAGTTTGAAGACGGTGCTTCTGGTGGCCCTTTGCACGGCGAAACATGCAAGCGCTCTCTGTGAGCGAGGACTGCATGTGGTTTTCAGACGACGGCAAGAGGGTTTTGCTGAAACCCAACTTGACGTTTGTGTCTAAGACCGGCGCGGTTGCCCAGGCCCCAGTAGAACTGGGGGCCTTCCATCCTCCACCGTTCATTTCGGCGGAGGACAGACGGTTGCACTGTCTGTCCAGTGAGGGCCTTAAGGCTCTACTGTCAGAGGACGGCGGCCAATCGTGAGTCATCTCAGCTTTTCGTCTCCTTTGGCCGGGGTCAGAGGAAGGTGGTGGCTAGACCGACTCTGTCCAGATGGATCGTGGAGGCGATTCGGTTGGCATATGTGACTAGTGGTGCCGCTGTCCTGTTGGGACTGAGGGCCCACTCTACTCGGAGTGTAGCTGCATCTTGGGCCCTTTACAAAGGGGTGTCAATGCAGGAGATATGCTCTGCCGCTGACTGGTCGTCATCTTTGACCTTTGCATCTTTCTACAGCCTGGACGTGGCGGCATCTGAGATGGCGCGCACGATCCTGGGTGTAGGAGCTGGCTCAAGCTAGGTGAACACATGCCTAAGGGCATGTGGTTTCTTCCTACTTGTGGGCAGCAGCCGGATTAGGCCAGGGAATGCAAGACATGCCTGGGGGCATGTTCTCTCTCTCTGCCTGGCTGGCCCCTCAAGCCCTCTCTGGACCTGCTAGGCAGGGTCCGGGAGGAGGGGGCCTTGGTTTCTCTGTCACGAGCCGGTCAGACCAGGGTCTGTCTGGGCTGGTGACTAGGGACAGGACTTATGTCTGTCAAGGTCTTACCATAAATCCTTTTGCTTCCTGACCCACAGGGTCTGGGTTGCCTGGGGGCCATGGCGGCACTGTGCGCAGTGTGGCGTGCAGAGTGGAAGGTTTCAGAGGGCGAGTCCATGTGACGCAATGGTATTTATACCCCCACCGGTCGCCGGTGTTTTGCGTCACACGACCCTATCCAATAGGAATTGGAATTCGGGAGTCCAGTGTGTGCTCTGTGTGATCGCCAGGGGGCGATGATATCCAAAACCTAGGGTTACGACACCAAAACCAACTTTCTAGGTTGAATGGTAATTGAGATATAGACATTTTAAGCTCCTGGCAACCATCTTGGATGCCATCTTGAAAATTATGCCTTTCTGCTAAGTATATTTTCCTGGATATTTGGGATGTTCTCAAGCATGCCTAAAGGTACCAGAATCAATTGAAAACCCTTTTGTATCAATGTTTAGGGAGGTTTAGTGGTACTCTTTCTTATATGCCTATTGACCGGTCTATTTCTCATAAAAAGTGCTTGTTTAAGATAAGGCTGAAAATGACCACCTCAGAATGAAATACTATGGGTAAATTATACATTTCCTTAATCCTTAGGGTCATGTCAGTATTCCAGTTGTTGTGTTTTGTGTCTCTGATGTTTCTTGATGCCACAGAACTAAAAGAAAATATATGGTTTAGGCGGAAATTGTGAGAAAAAAAAGGTTATTAAAGGTTTGAAGAGCTCCAGTGACCACTGTACTTATCATACATAGTCACTGAAGGGCTTGAATGAAAGCTCAAAGTGTCCCCTTACAAATGATACCAAACATAAAATATAAAACATTGTAATATGTCCTGAACGTGAGCCAATACCAAGATATGCACATGTGTCTAAAATGCAATTTTTTAATGGGGGGTGGTAACTTTAGCAGCTGATAACCCCAATTTAGCTGGGCCTCAGGAAGGTCTATCATACAAAAATAATATCTAGGGATGTATAGGAATAAAAAAATCCCAACTAGAATTTGCCATCCCAGGTGGTACCGATATGTGAGATTTTGGGGTTTGGCCCAAGGACTATTAGGGTTATGTTATTTCTGTGGTCAACGTGGCATTTTTCAGTTTATTTACTGTTTATTATTACTCAAATTGAGAGACACATTTTGTCAGGGGATACCTATTTTTGACATGATCATAACAAAACAAAATGTTAATTGTAGAAGTGGCATATCATTTTCCCTACCCTTCGAAAACTCTGCTTTGTGCCCTACTTACAATAGTGCTACTGGCCTTTCCCGACCAGGCTTATGTCTATTGTGCTCTTGCACGCTTATTATTTACTGATTTATTGCATGCTCTGGTGAGGAAACAAGATTATGTATAGTTAGTCTGTTAGGCAGTGTGTTGAAAAATTGTCAGAAAAGTTACATTACATAATTAAATCACCATGTAGAGTTACTTTTAAGATGTTTGAATGAAGCATTTACCGTAGATCATCAGTTAATTTAATAATGAAGTAGACATTTAACCTCTAGGTAATGTGTCATTTGTGTCATTTGTCTTGAGTTCAACATACAAATGATACTGCTAGCTGATATCAAGTATAGCCAAGTGCTTCCTCAGCATTCACATCATAGTGTATGCTGAATATGATGAATGATGACTTGCAATGGCCTTTTTGTCAGTCTGTTGGGACTGTTTAGTTACAGCGTGTGAACAGTAAGTGTAAACATGAACTGTAATTGCATAGCTTTTCTTGCTTTTCCAATTACATTGGCTAGAAATATGAATCTGTGCTTAAAAAGCAATGTATGTGTTACCCCTTGGACTCGGAGTGACAGCCTACTGCCATATTGTAAATTCATTACTGTAAGGACTTAAAATAAGTTTAATTGATCTGATTGAGTGTCTAAGGTCAGGCTCAGGCGGTGTCGTTTTGTTTCCTTGTGGGCCTGTCAATCCCTTTGAGACTGTAAATCTGATTAAGTGCTGTGCTACAAATAAACTTGACTTGATGTAAATCTCAACAATGTAGAATGGCCATTGGCTACTCTTTACATATTAAGGAGTAAAGTGTAATGTTGTGTGTTGTATGGCTGAGTTCTGTAGAAGGACACTGACCACAGCAAGTAGCAGAGTATTGTCGTCACTAATCTGGCATGGTGCAGGAGTTAGAAGGGGGATAGTAATCCGTTTGACTTGCACCCTCGCTTTCCAAGAAGACATACTGTACACTCTCTAGTGGTCATTACTGATGAGATTAAAACACAAGCAACTGCTGCTGAAGACATGGCTCATCCTCCCTTCTGTTTTGCCAGGATTAAAAGTAAAACAAGTAATCGAAGTATTTGTAGATGTTTAGTTAAATATATGATGTAGTCTAATATCAATGGGCTATATGCAGTATAACAGTATAATATACTGTTATACTGCATATTATGCAGTATAACAGTAACGGCAAACTGCAGGTTCTCCATGTAAACATTGTTGTGTGTTATGGGTTGTGAAATGCAGTTGAGTTGTTGATATGGGTCACTGCTTGAGGCCAGAAGCTGTTCACTACTGTCAAATTGAAAACCGCATCTGCAACTTGACATTGGAGGATGCATTTGTTATGTCTAGGCGGGAAATACACTGCATGGAGTTGAATTTAACTGCATGGTTGATATCTATATGAGTGAAATCTCTGGGTTTCCGATGCAGTTGGAGGAAATATACTTTGCTGCATCTTTTTATTTATTCATATTTATATATTATTAAAAACAAATTGGGGGGCACCTAACCTAACCTAACAGATATGAAACCTTTATGTAATCAGCATCTGGCTTGCCAGTTTGCCTTATACAGTAATAATCCCTCAGATTTTTTTGGGGGGGTTATCAGTGCAATATTAGTGTTCCTCCTGTTTGCTATTCTTCCAATGCAATAACTTAAAAATGGAAGGCAGAAAATGAAATCCATTTTTTTTAAAGACCTACATGCTGTACAGAAAATGCATCTACTTTGTTTCATTCATCTGTGTTTCCAACCCCTCTCCACATTAGTCTAACTTGAAAGGATACTCAGCTCCTTGAGACAAGGGCATGAATGATTGATTCTGCATTCTCCTAGTCAAACAAGATTGAAATCTTTATTTGTAAAAGGTTCGTAGTCAGACCAGTGGTTCTCAAACATTTTCATGTTAAGGACCCCCCATTTTCATACTTATTAGGAAACAGCCCCCCATAAGAGAAGTCCAACTCAGAGAGTCTACAGCAGAATGTGGAGCTTAATTATCTTGAGTTTCCACTTTTTTCCAGCACAGGAATATCTGTCACTGCTTAATTGTGTGTGTGAGCTGGTGACACATTCGCATCACGGCATGATGTCCAGGTGCAGCTTAGAGAGAACCGATATAGCATTATTAGTACTGCTACTATGTACTGTTTCTGTTGGCTGGTATTGTCACCAACCGAAAACTTACTTCCACTGCCTAACTATTATTTTATTTATATTTTTCCCAAAGCTAGTAGTGAGGATTGTTGGCATTTGAATATCAATTTTAATAGGACTAAGGTGACATTCACTATGGAAGGCTGTATTTAAGGTCATTGTTTGACAGTGGGAGGTAAAGGCTATGAATGGAAGGTTCTAAATACAAATAATGTTTGTAATAGCTTTCTATATTTGCATGCATTGCTTGTGAGTGTGACCGGCATGTACAGAAATATATTGAGAAAGGGCTTCTCACGGTCATGGGTACACAAGTGTTTCCCCCTATATTTATTTAGCGACTCTGACCTCTCTTTTTTTTTTATAAAATAAAAGATCTAGACAATTAAATACCTTTAATGATAACAACTATTACCAGTAAAACTCATTTAACATTTTGCTATTGCTAATTGCAGTTAAAGTATTAAAGCATACACAATTGTTATTCAAAATTGCAAATTTTGTGACAGAAGAAATTATTAGTAATCAAATATTGTAACTAAACATCACAAGCAACGGTTTGTGATTCATTTGAGGTACACACAGTGACAGTAGTTTGCCTTTTTATGAACAAAAGTCTTAAATCTGTGACTTGAGGAAGGTACCTAATACACTTTCTGAGTTTTAAGCAAGGAGGAACAAATGAGAAGGAATGTATATGCTCACACCTCAAACAGCTATGCTGTTGTAATATTTTATCTTCGTAAAACTTTCACAAATTGCAGCACATTCATTAACCAGTAATTATAGTACTAGAAATGTAGTCAACAGAGACGTTCAGGCTCTCTCCTCTGACTGACCATTTTCAGGATATACCTCATTCCCTGGGTACAGTAATGATTTTGGGTCCATTGTATTTTCTTGTAGAGCACTTAAAATGGTTTTCTAGAACATTTTCTTTCCAAGGTCTCTCTCTAAATAATCTGACTCGTTAAATCAGATACCTAATCTGATACAAAATTCTAAGCCGACCGATCCCAAAAGAAAAGTCCAAAATTAATTGTTTTATGTAATAATAACGACAATGATAAGTTGAACTATATCACCCTTTACAACAACTGCACATAACTGACACTAACAAGGTACTGTACAGTTGCTTGTAGAGGTGGTTCCTCCGAGTATGAATCATTAGGATGGCTAATACCAAGCTTCTAGACAATTATATGTGCTCCCCACAAAGCAAGCAGAGCTTACCACACTGAGAGGGTCAATATATCAGCTCATTAACTCCCTCTGTGTACTCTTCTGCTCATAAAAAGGCAAGCTGCTCAGAACTGATGGCCACACATGCTGGTTCTATCTATATACAGAATATCAGTGCGATGCATGTGCCATGCCATGTACCCATAGTTGAATCAACCTGGTGGTACCATATTTGACTTTTGAGGGCTGACAATGCTCAATTAAAGTGACAGACATCTGAGTGAGTTCTTAAACCATAAAGTACCAATATTTTATTTAGTGAGTTCCCTTAATCCATCTTTAATCATACTTATGGTTTGTGATCGAATAGAGTTCAGGTTCAGGTGCGTTGAAAGATTCAGTGCAGTGAACCGCAATGAGATACAGACTGATTGAGTAAGTGCAGTAAAGGTGCTGCCACTGCAGCCTGACAAGAGTCCTTCCACATCACATCTCCATCTAGGCTCCAGCCTCGTGTGACTAATGATGCAGCCAGCTGTGGCCAGGCGAGCTTGGCCAGGCGCAGGTTCAGACACCAGGGAGATGGGGCCATCAGCACAGTTGACAAGGAACACTGCCACAGCGCCAATTAGACTTGCTCTTTGCTTTGGCTCTGGCACATTCCTATGTCAGCTATGATTGTTCTACTGTATTCTTGTTCTGTACAGGGAAATAAGTATGCAAATGAGACATGAAGCATGTAGTTAGTTATACTGGCCTTGGTTCTCCCTGCTGAGCCTAGCCAGTAAATGACGCAGCTCAGATAAGAGTGTGTCATTTACACCCCGGCAAATGCGAGGGTTGTTAGTATTGAGACCAGTTGCACTATGGGGAAACGGTAGACACTAATGAGGTACATTCCCTTTTTAAATGAGACCTTTGCTCTGATGGACACTTTGTGTGGGCTTCAGAGATGAGGTCCACACACACACACACATACGTGCACGCACGCACGCACACACACATGTGCACTCACATGTGCACGTGTGCACGTGTACACCCTACAGATACGGCCACAAACTAATGCTCTGGATGGTTGGATGGAAACTTGGAAGCTAGCTTTGATCTGCTGAATTGTTCATTGTGTAATTGTTTTCTTTGCAGTTAATTATAATTATTCTTTTCTTGTATCCTTGTTTTACTGTAACTGTCAGGCTGTGGTTTATATCTAGATCTCCTCAAGACACAGCAGTCCTCATTTTCTATAATGCCAGCCTGCAACATCAACATTTTTTAAACGCTTGCTCTATCCAAGAGAGAAAATTTAATTCCAAGGGTAAAAAGCTGTAGAGAAAAAAAACGCTGGTTTGTTAAAACTTGCCCTTTATTCTTTCCGTTTTGTTGTGCCAGTAGAAAATGGCCTGTCTGCTAGTAGATGAGTTTTGTACTTAAAGGATGAAATATTATTGTCTTGTTTTGCTGTAGAAGAGTGATGGGAAGATGGGATTTATTTTTCCAGTGGTCGGTGTAATCGGCTACAATGTGTTTCTAGGCAAGCTGGGATTGGAGATTGGTTAGTTTTGTAATGGTAGATGATAGGCCTGCAGAACGGAAGCAGATGGTTTTCAAAGCACAACAGTGCAGTTCTGGCCTCTTTGGAATCTAGGAAGAGTGATGATTTTGTCTGTGAGGTGAGAGATTAGTATTCATCGAGGAGTGAGAGGCATCATTGCTCTTTCGTGCTGTTGCTGGTCTGCTCTGGCCAGATGGAGGGCAGGTTGTAATGACCAGCTTAACAATGTCATCTGGTTTTAGGTTACCCAGAACCTTCATGCATGGATGTGAGGCTAAAATAGGGTCTTCCATGCCGATCCCACAGTTTTGTCTGTGGAAACCTGCCCACATTTGGCAACATTAGTTGGTTTGGTGTAATGCTCACCATTGAAGGAAGGTTGCCTTTTTTATTTCTATGAATATTATAAAAGAATATTCTTTTCTTTTTTGGGCCTTTTCTGCCTTTATTGATAGATGAACAGTAGACTGACAGGAAACGGGGAGAGAGATGGGGGGGGGGGTGACACGCAGCAAAGGTCGTCGGGATCGGGACTCGAACGCGCGACACGCTGTCAGGCGCAGTCGCCCGGGCCACCCTTTCTCTTTCTTCACTATTCACAAACACCAAGTGGTGTGTCCAGAACGTTATTTGTGTGTGTTTTTTTGTTGCTTTCAATAGTATGCTACTGTTCTCTATCATCAAAAATGACGATGCATTTTAATTTACCTTCACTATGTAGTGTCCTTTACCATATCAAATATTGTAATTCCAATAGAACAATTTACAATGTAACATCTTACAGCTTTTCCAATTTTACATCCATAAGCGAAGCGTAACATTTTAATTTTTTACGAGTATCCGAGCACAGTATCGGCCCCTGTGTCGGTATATTTCACCGCAATACCATGCATGGTGTGGATGGTACCATCATCTACTTACGCCACAGAGTCTACGCGTACACCTGAAAAGGCAACAGTGTGAGAGTAATTTTCTTTGACTTCTCCAGCGCTATCAACACCATCCGGCAAATAAGCTCTCTGTGATCACGTGGATTATGGCCTGGTTAGCTGGATTACGGACTACTTCACCAGCAGACCTCAGTACATCAGACTGCACTGTAACATGTCAGATGACATGCTGGTGAGCGTTGTACATGGAACCTTGCTGTCACCTTTCATATTCACCTACAACTTAAACTTGAACTCCGGAACACCTACAACTCAGATGACTCCTCCATTGTCAGCTGCATCATGATTGATAACGAGGAGGTGTACATAGCCCTGGTGCTGAGCTTTGTACAGGGTGCTGTGACCATAGACATAATAATAGACGCTGCATTGGCCACTGGGGCTGTACGTCAAGGTTGCTGCCATATTAGCTGGTTCAGCTTGTCATAACTCCAATGCAAGAAATATGCCTGAGTATCCTATATTATAACTACATGTCTGACATTTGTAAAAAATCTAACCAAAACAAAACAAATCAAACCAAAATGTCTATTGAAGCAGTCGGAAGACCTCGTGCTTCAATAGACAAATGCATTTGGAGGCACGCCATGCATGGCCCAGCTAATATGGCGGCCACGATGACACATCTCTCCAATGAACAGCAGTGGCCGCCGGCCAATATGTATATATCTATGTGTGTGACCTTGGCCGGGTTTCCCAAAGGGATCTTGCGTAGGGATCCTTACGAAGAGTCTTACGTGCGTAACACACACACACACATATATATATTACGACGCGTAACGTGCAACACCTACCCCAAAAAACAGACATACAAGCTATCAACACTCTCACGGATGATCCGATCATTTGATAAAAATATTAAGCATATGCCAAGTTAACTAAAGGTAGATAGATGATGCTTAAATTTTGAAGTTTTATAGTTAAACGTTATGATGAAAGTCCCCACTCCCCTCACAAAGTGACAGCTGTTGCGCTCGCCAGCAGGTCTTACATGCGTGCTGTTTCCCGAAGCTTGTTAGGCAGACACGTAACGCCATGCTCTTGCGACGGTGGTGTTTCCCGAAGCCAGTTTAGATAGCACGTAACGCACAACCAGCTGCTACTAATGAAGGTAGTGCATAGCGGGGTTGCTAATGTGCAGCTGCGTGGAGGCTCTTACGCAGCTGCCTAAGCTACGCACAACCTGAAATCGCTTTGGGAAACCCGGCCAATAACAGTGAAACAAAGAGGACATCCTACAAGTTCCTGGGAGTACACATGAACAATAAACTAGAGGCATTGACAACTCTGATGCCCTCTACAGGAAGGGACAGAGCAAGCTGTTCTTCCTGAGGAGGCTCAGGTCCTTCAACCTCCTTCACCATCCTTCAATGTGCAACAGGGGCTGCTTCAAATGTTCTACCAGTCTGTAGAAGCCAGTATTCTCTTCTTTCCCATGGTTAAACTGGTCAGTTTGGAGGTGGTTGTGGTGGGCAGTATGAGGAAGCTGGTCTAGCCCGATAATCAAGATCCAGAATTTATGTCAACCATGTCTTGTTCATATGTTCTGTATTTGGTGTTAGACTCCTGCTCGACTCTGGTACACTTGCACATGGACCACTGGGATGTGTGCAATACATATAACTGTTGTAAGACTCACTCATAAATTAATTGTTGATAGTATATACTCATATATACTACATTATATTCATACTGTATACTGTACAATATAGTATTATCCAGATTTGAAGGCCACTTTTGATTCACTTTTAACGTGATAACACTTTAAGTGGTGTCGCATGCAATACAGCTGTTGAGAGACAGAAACCTTTCGTAGCTTGAAGAGCTTCTCAGAACATCTTGTAAAATTACCACCATTATGACATTTAATACCTCACAAGTCACAATGGCCTCACTAGGCCATTTAGAAATCACTATTTTTGAACAAAACAGAATGACATGAGATAGAATTGTAACAGGCTCAGATGCAGCCGCAGGACAGACGACAGACAATATTCCAGGTTACAAAACACATTTTCATTTCCGAGTAGCCATACAGGAGCACCTACTGTATGCTGCTTGCCATGCTTGGTATTTGGCACTAGATGGAATATTCTATATAGCTACCAAGGAAGTTTTTGCAGGGGAGAGCAGATGATGTTCTGTCCTTAGAGTGGGTCTCCTCAAATGTATGTACACGGATGGCTGATTTATCCTGTGTGCATCGTTTACCTTGATGCACAACAGGTGACCCAGGCCAGTTGTGACTGATCCTTCAGGCTCCCACGTACCCCATCGCTAAACCGAAGCCTACTGTGTGTGTGTGCGTGTGCGTGTGCGTGTGCGTGTGCGTGTGCGTGTGCGTGTGTGTGCGTGTGCGTGTGTGCGCGTGTGTGTGACTTTCCCCCACATATCTCAAGAACCTCTCAACCGATCAACTTTAAACTTGGCATGTGTCATTGAGAACTGGAGGGTGTGTTCACTGTGTTGTGCCGGGAAGTTAGTCAGACCAGCGGTTGTCCAGAACCTATAATCCAATCCGCCTGTGTGTGTGTGTGTGTGTGTGTTTGTGTGCATGTGTGCATGTGTGTGCGTGTGAGCCTTTTTGCCCATGTATCAGGAGTAATGCATCACAGGAGGGGCATTGTTCCCAACGGGCATCTGCCTAATATAAATAAAGTTTATAGAGTACAGAAGTCCTGACGTCACTCGCTCATCCCGCTCATCCCCTGGAAGTGACCCAGGGGATGAGCCCCCGGTGATATTGTCAGGGAGGTGGCTCTGTATCGTTTACGATAGTCAGTCACTCATATTTGATACAGTCTGTTTATTTAAGTTAATTAATTTGGCGGCGGTAACATCAGCATTTTCTTGCCGTCAGTTGATGCTTCTTATCCATATGAGTCAAACCGCCGGGCTCATTTGTTTATTTTTGGAAAACAGTTCTTATATGAAGCAAAATTAAACTCGTCTATGGGAATTCGGAATGGGGGGAAAAAAACGTGACCCAGGTAGACTTCGGTACTCTATACTAGTTGATTGATGAAGGTACATAACTAACTAACCCTGGTTCTATGAAATACTAAGCGAGAGGTCTCGCTATGGGAGAGCTGAAAATAGAACCCTTTTAGTATTATATAAGGAACAAGAGCAACCAGTGGCAATGGACACATAATGAATAAGAATGTTGAAAAGGCCCCTCCAGTATACATTTCACATGTATACATTTCACAGTATATTCAAGAGAATCTGACTGATCCACAGGCAGCATGGTTTGGAGCCAGGTTACATAATTGAATTCTGTATGTGTCTACATGTTCATACTGTGTATATAGGAGTTGAATTTACTCATTTCTATTTACCTGCACCATGTCAAGCTCTTGGCTGGCACTCTATTGGCACTAAATTGATGTAGCAAACAGGTCTGCTCCCGAGAAACCTGCTCATAGCTGATAAGATAAGCCTAGTAACCACGGCACCTTTGCAGGCAGACATCAAACAGACAGACATCAAATAGTTTATGATGGTATGGTGAATTCATGCAGGTTATTTCTTTTTTTGTGTACCCTAAGTCTCAAAAGTATGGAATTTAATCAGAAAATCATTGGTTATTGGAACACAACATTGTCGTTTGATTTTTGTCTCTGCCAGGCCGAAGGCACCGTTGGACAGATAGGCGTGAAACACGCACACTCCCTGGGGGCCACAGCAGAGCAGTTATTTTTCATATTTCATCCTGATTGGTTAAGATTGACTTCTACTGCCAGGCCTGGCGGAGAAATTTTTCTAGTTCTATTTGTTGATTGACTGATGGATGATTGACTGATGGATGGTGAAGCTGAGAAGCTAAGCTAATGTTGAAAAAGACAGACTGATCACATAGATTGTAATCTATATTGAGGCAACCAATGAGGCAACCATCAACATGTAGAAATTGTCATGTTTTGTCAAAGCCAAGTTTGACAGATTCAGGTTCGTAGAGAAAAACCTACATTGCAGAAAGAAAAATGATTTTCTGTGTGATTTGAACCACACTGACACATAACAGCTCCAATTAATGGTGGATACTGTATGTTAATGGAGGTAAGTTATATTATAGAGCCAAATGTGAAACTCCCTTAGGTACCGGTCACGCCTAACTTTGATTCTGCCTATTCAGCCTGCACCAGTGTGCAGGCAGGTGTGACCGTACCCTTAGGCTTATTTTAATCACAGACCTTATCTTCTGTAATTGAAAATCCTAACTTCAAAAAGCATTGAAATTTGACGAGGGAACCCATTTCAAACTCACTTTCAGTTTTCCAGGACTACAAACATAGCCCTCTATAGGGTACCGAAGTCCTGACGTCACATCATCATGAAGATGTTTTCCCTTTCAGAAATCTAATAAATACATGGTATTTATTTATCTTCCCTCCACTGAGGAAGAATCGTGTTTCATGCTTTGCATTTTCTTTTTAGTGTAGGCCTACAGCTGAGATCAACTTGTGCGGAATGAGGCAATGACAACAGAATTAATGACACTTTGATCTAATTGTATTTGGTGAGTGCCTGCTCTGGACAATAGCTTCTTCCAATTTCAAGAACATTTTTGTTGAATTAGCTTCAAGGCATGGATAACCTGGTTAGTCACGGCACAAGTTCCAAGCCATTCAGTGTGCGAATGTGTGCGTGCGTGCGTCTGTGCATTGGGTGGCCCCACCAGTAATATAAAATAATCTGAAACTGCTAGTGACACATATTGTAGTATCAGGCTCAGAATATTTTGATAATATACATTCCTTTCCAACTACATACATGGAATGTTTTAATTGTCCCAATAATTGGTTGTATCATGTCAGCCTGGAATTATCTGTAAATGCTAACCAACTAGCTAACAAAAGCATTAAATAATAATGAGCCCTTCTTGTCTTTATCATGTGATAGGTATGTACCTAGCCACGCACCCAGCCAGCCTTACATGCTGCCATCTCCCTAACAGGCTGGCTCCTGCTCACTAATGCAATTGTCTCTTGAATCAAAGCACAGTGGTCCTATTACGACGTGTTGTCGCTTTTGACTTCTGTGAATCCCAGCTCACTCCCCACAAAGGCCAGCTTGGGCTGATAATAAGATTAGTGTGTGGAGAGGCAGCTTAGCGACCTCGCCTAAGAAACAGCTAGCGGTATGCAGTATTCCTCATCTCCAAGAGTGTGTCAGGAACTCAGGATAGACAGGATGTGATCTACAAACAGAAAGTGGGTTTGAGACTGTAGAGGTTAAAGAGCAACAGTCACCATTCAGCCACTGCACAAATCCATCTGTATGATTACGTTTTCTACTGGCTATTACAGTTAAGCTAGGTGACACATGCCTTCTGCCCTGCCAAGCCCAACAAACATTAAGACACATTTAGAATCATGCCCCTAACCCTTTCAAACAAACACACATGCATGCACGCACGCACGGGCGTCGGGCACACACACACACACACACACACACTGGGCTCTCCCAGACTGAGCTCATGCCTCCTTCAATGCATGAGGAGTGAGCAGGCCGCTTCTTATCACCTGACAGGGGGGAGTTTCCCCGGTAGGACGTAGCGCATGGAAGGAACACGTTATTCCAACCAGTTCCTTTCCCCTCCATCAGGCGCCCCGGCTGACCAGGGGGAGGCAGTATAGAGACCAGGATTACTGCATGTTTTTGTGAGGATACCTACCCTAGGGGACACAGGGAGAACATGCAGACTCCACACAGAGAGGCCCTTCAACCCCACCTAGGGTATCGGCACTGATGATGCAGAGGAGAAGACACGCCCCCAGCGCCCACAGCGTCCCTGGCGGGAATTGAACCCAGGACCTTCTAGCTGTGAGGCGACAGTGCTACCGACTACGCCACCGTGCCCCGCATTTATGTCACTATGACTATTATTATATGTACAGGTACCAGGAGAAAGTTCAGCACATTTATTGTGCTTGATGGATAAAGTGGTTTCTGAAGCACACAATCAAGCTGTCAGGGCTGTGACAGCCGATGTCCAATAGATGCCAGCAGTTGTCAGTCTCCTCTCATGATCTACCCCCTCATCTAATAAATAATAGTAAACTTTATTTTACATAGTACCTTTTAAAAACAGAGTGTTGTGCCTTCACAGACACAGCAGGATACTCAGAAATAGCCTGGAAACCAGACAAATCTGCCAGTACAAAAAAAAAAGATTGCCCTCTGGCCCCGCTCGGTTGTGATTGGATTTCGCCCCCTAAGTTGTGGGGCACCAATCGGGGCCCAGTATGCAAATCTGGGGCGGGTTTATCACCAGAGGCATTTTTTTGAATCAGCCCCTTGGAAATGCAGGTTCCAAACAGAGATTCCAGACTAATATCTACTCAGTGATATTAGTCTGGCCATGCCAGGCTAACTCAGAAAGCAATATAACAATATAAAGCCAGACAGTAGGCCTAAGGCCAAACAAAAGCAATACAAAAAGTCAAGAAAAAGTTAAAACAAGAAGAAAGAAGATGCAAAAACACAGTAGAGAGAAAAGAGAAGGGTGTTGAAAGACGGTAAAAGTAGTAAAAATAACAAGACGTAAATATAAATCTACTGTATGGGTGTGTGTGGGTCGGTCTGTCAGTCTGACTGTCCTTCACATACTGTATCTTGCAAAATGCTAATCCAATCGACTTTACTCTTGGTGGGTGCACTGCTGAAGGCCCAAAGAAGTGCAGTGTCGAGTGTAAAGTCGATTGGATTAGCCAGAACAGGGTCACTATGATTGGTCATGCTTTCCAGACGGCCACACAGTCCAAACAGCCACGAGTTCCGACCAGCTACGCATTCTGAACAGGGCCATGCCCCGAATAAGCATTGCATTAGTAAAGTATAAAAGCAATAAATGGACATCGTTACTAGGGTTGGGATCCAGAACCGAAGGAAACGGATCCAAGATTGAGTAACCGGAATCGGTTCCATAACATTTGGAACCATTTCCGTAACGGGTTTTATCACACTGTCAGCTGGTATGTGGACTTCACATCTGCTGTACAATTACAATACCGGGTGGTTCTCAAACGTTTCAATATGAAGGACCACCATAACTCGGACCACTATAACTTCATTTGTACCCTCTCAGAGTTACAGACTTCTACGGGTCCATTTGGAACCCCCTATAGGAATCGTTAAAGGGAACCGTTAACGAATCGGACCGTTAAGAGGGAATCACTAAGGACCCGGCATCGTTAAAATCTATAAAAATTAGGAATTTAAAAGTTATCTCCTCGGTCAGGTCGTTCCAAAGCTGAGGGGCCCTGACAGTAGAAACACCTTCACCTTCAGATTGAAGCTTTGGCAGCAGGATGAGTAACACCTGAGGATCTATGGCTGTGAACTGGCTCATATGGGATCTGCATTTCTATAGCTTAGCTTGGTGTCAGGCCCAGACATGCTATCAATTCTAAATCGGAACCGGGAGCCAATGAAGAGAAGCCAGGATTGGGGTGATGAGATCAGATGTCATCTGTTAACACCAGTAGTCTAGCTGCTACATTCTGAACTAGTTGGAGGCAAGACGTTGACTTTTGGTTTATGCCAGACAGGAGGGAAATACTGAAGTCGAGTCTTGAGAAAATAAGAGCTTGAATTACTTTTTCCAGGTCAGAGTGTGAGAGCATCGGTTTAATTCTGCAGATGGTTCTTATCTAAAGGACGCAGGACTATTTAATGTGTGGTGCAAAGCTTAAATCTGAATCAAATAGTGCTCTGGCAATGGGATTCACATTAGCCCAAATGGACCAAGGCTAATGAGACCGAAAGGGTTTTTGGGGGGACTAAATAATATGATTTCAGATTTTGAGTTATTGAGTTGAAGATTTTTTGCCATCCGACAGTTGACATTACTGAGACAATCTACTACAGCAGCTACTAGCTTTTTGGGTCACCAGGTCTCTGGGGAAAGTATAGCTATCTGTGTGTCATCTGTGTGGCAATAAAAATAGACATTGTGAAGCTGGATGATTTGGCCAAGTGGAAGTATGTAGAAGTAAAATTAAATTGGACCTAACCTTGTGGTACACCTCAGGTAAGGCGCGTTATAGAAGATGAGTAATTCATAATTACTCCTCTTCCCACATTGGACCCAGCAGGAATGCCTATTAATTATCTAATACCTACCGGTATCTCATACCTACCAACTAAGTGCAGTGTCCTTGATGCCAACCCAGGTTTTAAGATGGTAAAATGGCATGATCTACTATGTAGATCAAAGCTGCACAATAATTAAAATGCACTCTCCCCCCCACTGTCAGCTGCTAAAAGTAGGTCACTGGTTACCTTGTGGAGGGCAGTTTCTGGGCTATGTAAAGCTCTAAATCCGGCCTGAAACCTCTCAAAGATGTTATGACACATAAAAGCAAAAAGTTGGGCTGAAAGCACTTTTTTCTAAACCACAACACAACAAAACTCTTTCTTACACACACCTACACAAAACGCTTTCTTACACACACATACGCACGCACGCACACACACACAGGCTCTACCAAGATCTTTGGGGTATTGGGTATAGCTACTGGCTCATTGTGTTGGGTAGGGTTAATCATATCATAATCACTATCTAAACAATGCATTGGGATTCTGTATTTTTCAGTTTACTATTTGACAGTTATTGTATTGTTGTGGTATATACAGCAAGGAATGAGTAGCCTACAGTCGAGAATTATTGATTCTGACGGAATTTCATGTTGAAGGAAGAAGGAAACCTAGAATGAAGAAAAATGCATACAGAACATTTTAAAGGGTCTACACCATGAAAATCATTTTTTGGGGTCCCCAGTGTCTCTTGTACCCAAAAAAATGTTTTTTTTTTTAATTCAGTCATTCCTTCTCATTTCATGTATTTCCAGAATGGGCGTGTCTGAACAGGCGATCTCAGAATGGAAATGTTTATGATGTCACAAACATTATTGATGGCAAACCCAATGTTAAATGAAAAGTGCCCGAATCGCGAAAGTGCCTTTTTCTACCCCCCCTAAGTGGGGGTCTACGAACAAATACTTCAGGCTCGGATTTTGGCTCCGGGGGGGAAGTGGGTGAAACAGGCACCTCAAACACTTGGTGGAATTGTTCAAAAATGTTCAAAGTGTTTTTTTTTCGATTTTGTATTTTTCTTAGATGCTTCTTTTTATGCAGAATTTTTCCTTTTTTTTTCTTTTTTTAAATTTTTTTTTTAAATTTTTTTTTGTATTAACAGACAGAATTGCTCAGTAGCCCCCCCCTGCCCAAGAGGACGTTTTGGTATTGCAGCTGAAAGCGCTGTATAAGCCAGAGACAATTGACTTGGGATGAGTATATCTGAGTGATGATTTAGGCTCAAACCTTTTGAAAAAGGTTTGAGGGACATACACCATATGATATTAAATATCAAATATTTTTTTTAAATTCATGGTGTAGCTCCTTTAAAGCGAAAATCTGTTTAGGGACTCCAATAAGTTCATGTGACATTTGCGCAAGTGTTAAGTGGGACATTAGAACATATTTTAGCTTGGTATCATTTTGCTATACTGTAGTCTGAGCTCTGTTAGGGTTTAGGAAAACCTTGGGTAGAAGACCCCGATATGTTCTGGGAATGTACTTTTAATAATAATAATAATGAATTGCATTTATATGGCGCTTTTCTAAGTACTCAAACTTACTCAAAGCGCTTTACAATGGTTCATTCATTCATACAGGGGGGGGGCATTGGGAGGTGGAGCGGCGAACAGTCGACGCCAGCGTCCCCACTTTTCCCACATTCACACACCAATGGTGGCAAGCTAGCGCCGACCGAATCATTGGAGGCAATGTAGGGTTCAGTGTCTTGCCCAAGGACACTTCGACATGTGGACAGGAGGAGTTGGGATTCGAACCGCCGACCCACAGATCAATGGACGACCTGCTCTACCTCCTGAGCCACAGCCGCCCTTTTGTAAAGTGAAAAAACGAAACCAGTAATAATACCGCAGTAAGTTCCACATGTTGGTGGCTGAAAAGAATAATAAATGCAATCTACACAGCACTGCAGGGGGGCACACCTTCAGCGACAATAGGACATGGCCAGTTACAGTACTCACCCATAAACAGCGCAATCAATTGTGCTGGTTGGAGTGCCCGGCAAAGCCAGAGGCACTGCTGCTGGGAAAATGAAAATGGGTCTCCCATGGTGCTGGGCGAACTTGTGTTTTACCTCTAAGGGTAGAGTCTAAGCTATCCAGAATGCCACTCACTCATTCATGTCTTTGACTGGCACAGGGAGACGTCCCAATGTTAATCAGGTGTATTCTGCATTCTATCTAATCCTGCTCTCAAGAGAGCAGTTCTACTACAACATAGCTTGCAATGCTCTCACGGTCTGCTTCCGCTGGTGCAGGTCTCAAACACACTTTAGGCATAGGCCCAAGACGCCTTAAAAGCCTGTCAGGTTAATCTATTGTACTAGGGACCACTGAATCCTTTTACACTGACATAATCCATATTGATAATCCATGCTGATTGCTATTCTAAATTACAGCCACTTTGTATTTGTATTTGAAAAACGCAATTAGGCATTGTCCTTAGCCTCTCCGTTGTTAACCCTTTTCATTGTTCTTTGATTTTGTATAGATCTTTCACAAATGGACATCACATTCAGGCTCCACTATAAAAAATCACTGCTTTAATCTGTAAAGCACATTTGTTAAGAATGAGGAGTAATATATACATGTGTGTATATATACAGTACTGTATACACACACACACACACACACACACACACACACACACACACACACACACACACACACACACACACACACACACACACACACACACACACACACACACACACACACACACACACACACACACACACACACACACACATATAGCTATGCAGCCTATGACAAACCTCAGAGCGCTGTTGTACACAATATCTAGCCAATGCAAGCATTTGGCAGAGGCATGCATGTAAATCAGTTCACCATAGTCTTGTAAAGGGAGGAATGTAGTGACAACCATTTTTTTCTTGCCAACAAAGGAAACGCATGACTTATTTCTAAAACAAAATCCTAGCTTTATGTGACATTCAAATGTTAAATTAAAATGTCTATATACTAGCACTGTATACTAGCACTAGCAATACTAGCACAATATAAGCACTGTGACACTAATTCAATTTGACTGCCCTGCAAGGATACAAAGTCAGTAGGAGAAGCTGATGTCTTCCTGGAATTGGAAAACAGCATCAGTTTCATCTTCGTCACACTAAAAGAACACTTCAGATAGACTCAATAGACTAAGCAGGAGCTAGACTAAGCAGGAGCTTGGCACAACAAATTAAAATGTAAACGTGCATTTGGAATTTACATTGTACTGTATATTTAACCCAATAAGACCTGAGGCCGATTCTACAAATGCCTTCTAATTCAGTAGTTCTCAAACGTTTTCGTAATTCAAAATGATTCAACATTTTTCAAACACTCAAAAATGTTCAAAGATCTGCGCTTTGAGCTTGTATATCTGCTATTTTTGAATAGCCAATGCTAAAATCTAAAATGACACAGATGCTTTCCCGGTTTTTAATGGGTTAAGTCAGGGGTATTCAACTAGATTGGGCAGGGGGCCACAATTGTAAAATGACTTGAAGGCGGGGGCCACGAGACCGTGTTCGTGGTTAACCGTTTGACTGTTTGTTGTGTGTGCTACTGTATATAGGACACACCAATGGACATATTATGTCCATTATGGTAACTTATTAGGGCCTGCTTCATACTGCATTCATGCCTTTTGATGTTTGATAGGATAATTTCTGTGCCAGTCCTTTACAATGCACAGACTTTGATTTGGATATTGAGAAAACAGGAAGTTCTGTGCAGCGGGTCCCTGGCATTGAAGTGTCTTTGTGAGAAGAGAATTGGAGGAAGGCTGGCAAGGTGAAGTGTTTACATGTTCGTATGAAAGAAAGGTTTTTGCTGAGCATCCGGCTGATAAGAGTACAAGCTCTTATGATGCATTTTTTCATTAATAGTGGAGAGTTAGACCATCATTCAGCCCAGGATGAATTGAGGATGAATGAATCATACTGTGTAAAACCTACAAGTGGATCGAGATGTAGAAGATGGAAGATGGACAAAATCTACTCAAAACTAACCAATTGGTTGATTTGAAAGCCACCCAAAACGCATCTGTTATGCTCTTTTATGTTGATATGCCACTGAAAAAACAGCTGAACTACTTGAAAGCTACATTATTCAGAAAATAGAGAGAAGTAGACAACATTTCTGGCTGTTTTGTTTCTGTACCATGAAAATGTCTTTAATACTTGAATACATCTTAACACCAGATACTTTTCTTAATATGATGTGAACCTGAACACTTTAAGTGATTTTCTTAGGGGTGACTAACTTTTACTGGAGTAGAAATATCTTTCAGGTAAGATACAGTATCTGTATCTTTACGTATGGCTTATAAGCACTTAATATACCACTGTTAATTTCTCCATGTTTAACGTTTAAGGCAGAACCAGGCAGTTACTTGCAGCTATTTGTAACACGCCTGCTTGACAGCTACCCTTGCACCAAAACATTTATAAAATAATAGCATAGTAAATGAACCCTTTAACCAACCAGTTACAAATTCCTCAATGGTTTTGGTTAACTATGAACATTTTGTTCATTTTTATTTTCATGGTCTTGTGGCCCCCAACTTCAAGTAATTTGTGGCCCCCTGCCTAATCTCGCTGCCCCAGACGTGCTACAACAACACGCAGCACAGCAGATCTACAGTAGTATTATTAGGAAACATACCGCCCAGAATGGTGGATGGTCTCCACAATTTACTCACCAAAGATTACATTCACCATTTCTTGTAGCAGTGTCTTGACTGCAAATAGACCCCTTAACAGACGACGTCACACTGGTTGCAAGCAATAAGAACCAGTATTGCGAGCGCAGGTCCGGCACCTTGGGTGCGTTCGGAAATTGCGCACTGTAGCGTACTCGCCTATTAGTTTGTATTGGCCAGTGCGCTCATTGCTGTATTTCCGAACGCACCCATATGTTGGGAATTGATTGCATGAAACAATCACCTGTGTGTTCAGTCTCAATGTTGGTAAACAAATAATTGGTCTATACAGTAGGCGGTGGGTGTTAATTAACCCTCCATTCTAAACAGTAGCCTACATTTTATTCTTATCGGGTTATTGGTTGGTTAACCATTAACGAGCTTCAGTTACCGGTTATGATTTATTTTTATTTTTTTACATTGGAATATGGAATGTGTTCCAGGGGCCACAAGAAAGCTCAGCTGGGGCCGGATTTGGCCCGCGGGCCGCCAGTTGAATATCACTGGGTTAAGTGATACAGTAATTCAGACAGTTTTGGGTTTTAGTTCAAACTTGGCAGATGAATTGGGGTTAAGGTCAGAACCTTACTACTGTATAGATCTTTTTTATGTTATTTTCTAATCACAGCGTATGGTCAAATGTAGCATTATGCTTATACTGTACATAGCATGTGGCTTGGGTGCAACATCTCTCTGAGTGCATTTCTAGCTTATGTCTGTCTTAAAGATCTTGTTAATGTCTCCATTGTACATTCCAAGAGAGATAGCCAGCAATTAGTGTCATAAAGGCCTCTGTCTTAGTTTTTGGTACTTTTATCATCAGCTGGTGTGTGTCCAGCTTGTTGTGTTCAATTAGAAATGTTTTCCCTTGGCAGAGAAAAGAGCAGAGCAGCAGCGGTCTCTTGGTAGAAAGAGCGACCTGGTGCGACTCAGGTGGGGGATGCAACGGATATAACGTATGACGTATTGAAGAGCGCTAAAGTGTCTCAGCACTAAGCTCCCACTCACTGAAGTGTGTGTGTGTGTGTGTGTGTGTGTGTGTGTGTGTGTGTGTGTGTGTGTGTGCGTGTGCGTGTGCGTGTGCGCGTGTGTGCGTGTGTGTGTGTGTGTGTTTGTGTGTGAGAGCGAGGGGGTGGGCAGGGGGCACTTAGATGCATGTACAGTATTAGACCAGCTGTTTCTGGTCTAATACATGTACATGTACAGTATTAAACCAGTCTTCCCGCATACCCTAGGACAGTGGTTCTCAAACTTTTTCATGTCAAGGACCCCCAAATTGATATATATTTGGCTGCGGACCCCCATCTGAAAAGGTTTTGTGCCAGGGACCCCCTGAAGAGAAGATTTGTGTTGCTGTGTGTCTTTTCAAATATTCTCAAGCGTGGCACGAAGCTGGTAGATCTGCTATTTTCGAATAGCCAACATATAAATGGTTAAAGTGGTTCAAATGATTTTGATGCTATATTAACACATTTTGCTGGGGACCCCCCCTGGAATCTATCATAATTATTCTTATCTTTATTTTAGATTATTTGTATACATTATCGTGCAAGGCTATTTCTGGAACTACTCCATTGACAGTGAATAGGAGAGTTGTTGAGACTAGCAGTATTTAGGCCATGTGAATGCATTTTCTGCTTCAAAACGATCAGCCCCTTTAGATAATAAAAGCCCTCTCAGTCCATTTAGCTGTGCTCTGTGATGAGAGTCCCATGCTTTCAATGTAGAAGCATCCGGGAAGTAAAAGTATAATTCCTTCTTGTCTGTGGCCTCGTCCTTTCTTGTAAAGCTCCTGCTGACACCCTGGCCCCACACTGTCATAACAATGGATAGGACACTGTGACACTTACAGTTGGACGGACTGCACCCTGCTGCAAGCCTTCAAGCTCCAGCCGTACATCACAGTGGGGTGGCTACAGTCTAATCTACCATCAGCACATCAAACCTTTCAAAAAGGGCTGGGACACGCATGCATGCAGAGTACACCATGCGCACCACACCACAGTCACACCACAACACCCTCATCCTGATGAGCTCCAGTAGGCTTTTGGGCATTGCTGCATGGGGAGCACAGAGATTATAGGCTTCCCCTGTAATTCGTCGTTCCTGATAAGAGCTCAGCTGAAATCTGAAATCAGATCACTCAGCTTCTTAATTACCACCGCGTTGCATTAAGCCCCCGTATTTCAGCAGCCTGAGTGGAGCCCCAGTCACAACGCTAGACCTTCGCTTTTCGGCAGCAGCAGCCCCAATAGCCTTCGCTCTGTCACTCTGTCAGTGCTGCTCGCCTCTTGCATGGAAACACACGACAGATCTGGGAGATGGAACAGCTAACCCTCTGCCTGCTGCCACAGTAAATAGTTTATAAATATCTCCTTCAAAGGCCCATGATGGTGTATCGGCAGGGTGGTTATGGGCTCTTGTTGTGGTGTAACATTGCAGACCAATTTAAGATTCCAGTCTGCCTTTCATTCCCTGCCACCATTTCCCTGCCATAGGGACAGAGTGGGCAGAGGGAAGGGAAAGGCAGGCAATGTGGGACTTGTGATGGACAGCTGGGCTGCAGCTAGGCCTCTGCCCCCACCACCCCAGGAGTCGGACACAAGCAGCATGGTGACCTCACACCCTCTCTCCTCCCACGTGAACACATCATTACTGTAATAATCTTCAGTGTCAGATTGCACCGGATTGCCTTTATTGTTTGAATTGTAAAATGCACACGCACACACACACACACACACACACACACACACACACACACACTTTCCCAGCGGCCTGTACTACTGTAGGTCTACAGTAGTTCAGCTTTGAGGATAGTCCATGAATATACTCTTGACAGTGTTCAACATCAAAGCTGCAAAACTGTAAGGCATTTAGCATAAACACATGAGGCATGCATACCTCTATGACTGGCGATACATATTTATTAAAAGAACAAACAGCAGCCTTGACAGAGGTTAGGAAGGTCCATGAACTGCTTTGGGGTCCTTCACAGAGGACTACCAGAAGTCCCCACAACACCACCCCCTTAACACACATACTGTACAACCGTGCACGCACACGCACACACACGCTCACACGCACACGCGCATGCACATGCACATGCACATGCACATGCACATGCACATGCACATGCACATGCACATGCACATGCACATGCACATGCACATGCACATGCACATGCACATGCACATGCACACGCACACGCACACACACACACACACACACACACACACACACACGTTTCAAGTTCAAGTTCAAGTTTATTATGTCCCAAATTGGGCAATTTATGTTACAGCAGATAGTAACAAAGTAAGAAACTCCAACACACAGTAAACATACATACACAAGACACACATAGACATAGACATAATCACAAGATCCAGATAATAATAGCTACTCATAGCTACCTCCTCCTGCTGCTATTATTTATGGCACGAATGGAAGTAGGTACAAATGAGAATTTGTACCTATTGTTTTTAGCTGCAGAGGCCTTTAACCTTTGGCCGGAAGGCAAGAATTCATATTCAGGATTTAGGGGGTGAGAGCTCACACATACACATACACATACACATACACATACACATACACATACACATACACATACACATACACATACACATACACATACACATACACATACACATACACATACACATACACATACTGTATATTATACATGGAAGACATCTGTTTCTAATACTGATTCTCAATCTAATTCACAGTATTGTCTGTCATCAAGGCAAGTACAGTGGACTACATTTTCAGCGTATACCATAGCAGTGATTAGTGGAGATATGATTAGTGAAGGATGTATTGGTAATGATCATGCCAGTTATGATTCAACGGTCATGAGATCATGGTCATAAATAATAGCTGAGATAAAAGATGGAAAGGAAGCTTCTTTTTCATATCGATGGGGCCTCACCATCTATCATACGACACTCGCCCAGGTCTCATCCATCTGCCTGGGGAGAGAGACTAGCAGTGTGGTATTGATGTATGGGGGTGTGAGGGACTCAGGGCAGAAGCAATGGAGACATTTGGAGTATCAGTACACTTTTTCCCCCCTTGCTTTGTGTTTCTATGGCAACTTAGATAATTGATAGTCCCTCTTTGGAATTCAGTGAGCGAGCCACTGGTCAGTGCAGTAATTGCACCAGGTAAATTGGCTACGCTACGCTACACTACCAGATCTTGAACGACAGAAAGTGTTGTGGTGGTTGTCAAGAGAAGAGAGCATTATTGTCCAAGTGTTTTCATGGGGTTAATGGGGTTACAGTCTGTCAGTCTTTAGCAAAGAAATACATAATGTACGTAGAAATTAGGCCTGACCTCGATTATTGTCAATGTTATTATATGTCAATGTTGTAATATTATTGTTCGATTGTTTTGTGTGCAGACAGAGTTACTGAATGACATTCTATCTTTTAGCTTTCTCACAAATTAGCTGGATATAATTGACCCGCTGCGGACACAAAATGTACATCATTCACCCACGTGACGATATGAGGTGGAGTTTGAAACTGAAGGGGACTGTGGAAGTTTGGACCATGTGTGCATGGAGAATCAATTTATACACAATCAGAAAGTTAAGAGGGATTAAGGCCCCTGTGATAAGATAGCACACTCAGAATGGTTTAAAATAGCTGCAGAGATTACACTAATGTAATCCAATTTAAAGGAGCCTTCTCCAAATATTTATTATTGAAGCACCATCTGCTTAAAGCCTTTAGGGTCAGTGCAATATGCACTGTTTTGCACTAAGAAGGCAATTTCATTGTCCTACATTCCCTTCTATCTAGTGCGCCGCTACTATATCCTTATGCATTTGTACTGCATGTTTGTTTTCCTTTATTTATTGAAATTGTCCAACTACAATAGATGCAAGGTTAAGTAATTCTACCATGTGAAATGATAGATAAGTCAAATACAAATATAGCAAAGAAGAAAGAAAAAAATACATTTAAGTACATAATGCTGGCTAGTAAAAGAGAAACAGAACTGATACATTTCTAATGAATGCCCATGATTTAAAAAGAAAAGTCTTATATGTGAATTATTTATTGATTATTGTCATTATGTTACTGTAGATGTATAGAACTGTATGGGATCATTTCACTCAGAGCAGGTACACACAACCACTTTCTTAGTTCTTGGTCAGCAGAGGATGACTATCTAATAATAATTACAATAATTGAATAACACATGGGATAGGGTAATGTTGCACTCAATGATTTAGATTTTATATCTAGATTATTTTGTATTTAGATGTCAATATACAACCACAGCTCATTTACCACATGAGCGTCCCTATTCTGGGGCAATTCTGCTAAAATAGCAGATGTACAAACTCACAACACGTCACATTGATTTGGTGTAAATGGGGGGCCAAGAATGTAGTCCTGGGGGATTTCGGTCAACGAAGTAATATGGTTTAAGTGGTTAAAGTTGTCAGACGTCCTCATTGCTCTATTAGGGTCTTTGTTGTTGAGTAGCCTATTGATTTGAAGTATTGAAATATTGTAACTGTCACCCGATTTAATAGTGTTTGAACATCTCGGATGAAACCACAAAAATTGAATGTCACAAAAAAAAAAACTCCCACTCATTTTGCTGTGTGGGAATTAGCCGATGTCTTCTCTCCTTAGTTATTATCTCAGCCTTTCACAGACAAGTAGAATATCAGTATTACAGAAAATGAGTGCAACATCACAGGAAGACCTCAGCCAGCTTTCACTAGAGCTCTACACATCGAAGGCAGCAGGTGCACTCTGCTGTTGAGCTGGGTGATATGACTTAGATGCTCTTATCACAACAATGGTCTTCTCACAATATTTGCGGAGCAAATATTGTGGAAATATTGTCACATTTTCTATAAAACATACTTACATTGTCTCAATGTGTTATGTCTATTTACAGAAATGAGACACACAGCCTTCCATTGATATGATGAAAATATGATCTTTGTTTTGTCGATTTCATATATATTTTTTATATTGTCCATATTGCCCAGCCCTTTTCTGTTGTATAACACTTGTGGAAGGTGGCTGAATCTGAGCTTCAGCTGAAACTCACATGAGAAACATGGGTGAAAATAGAGATGACCTGTGGCGATAGTTGTTAATGAGGACTGGGTTAATCTTCACATACTGTAGGCCTGCACATTTTCTGAGGCTTTGCATTTCTTATAATTTCTTTGATCATACAGAGTAGACTAGAAACAGTTGAGTTTCTTATTTGGTTATCTGTCCTGCTGTGTGGCCAATGCCATGTGTGGACATGCCATCTCCATTTTCACTTGTAGTTGTTTTTTTGTTGTATTTTTAAAGACTCCTGGCATTGTTATCAGATATGAACGTACTGCCATCTATTGATTACTTGCGATACTACACAGCATCATGCACATTCAAACAGTTCAAACAGTTAAACAATGCCCAGGACACAGATACCATAGCTGTTTGTAACTTAGAAGTAAGAACCAATTGGCTTGCACACAGCACCTTCAAGCACCTTCAATCAACTGCTAGCACCAATGGACAAACTGTCTTAACACTGGTGCCATTATGGCACCAGAGAGAGAGAGAGAGAGAGAGAGAGAGAGAGAGAGAGAGAGAGAGGGAGGGAGAGAGACAGAGGAGAGACAGAGAGGGAGATACATATATATATATATATATATCTTCACCCAGGCATTGTTGTGGCATCTTAGTGACTGAAGCAGGGACTTAACTGAGACACCACCAAAATCTCATAGCCTTTATGGAAAACAGTGTATTTTAAAGAGAAGAATCCAGTTAGTGCTGTAAAACTAAAACATGGCTAGGTTAGGGCGTAGCTGCTGGCAGGCTAAACATTATGCAAACAATGTTTTACCACTTAAACCCTATACTTAATTGTCGAGGCCTCTACACTTGACCAGCTCCTTTTTTCCCTCTACACCAAATCTCTACTGAAAATCTACGAGCTCACTACGTGTCACATTGCAACACATTGTGAGCTTGCAGATTTGCTATTTTTGCTACATGTTCACCCCCGCAATAGGGACGCTAGGGTTCATTTGTTAATGTAACATGTATAACACCCACAACTAATTTAATGTCATATTCTTTATTGTTTCATTTAAACTGGCTTTGTGCCCACAACCACATCTTGAATGATGTCATTGTTTGTCTGTGTCTGCAGCCATGCATGCACCCAGATGGAGACAGTCAGGGATTAGGTAAGATTGTAACCTTCATTTAATAAACAATTGAATGACACAGTTCTGAGGATAAACATGGTCAAAGACATACGAATAGTCTGGAGTGAGGAGGAGAAGACAGGGCATTATCCTCTTGATCATAGAACCACGTTCAGCACTTCTCATCACTCTCATCACATCATTTGAACTCAGATTACTTGATCCTTTTTGATTACTGTCTTTGAACGCGCTGTATACTAAAAATAAAGTGTTTGATATCTTCATTATCCCAGAGGGTTCTTTTTTAGTACTGCTCTTGGAGATTTTTTTTTAAATAATGCCGTCATGGTCCAGTTCACTTGAACCGGCCGGACCATTTTCAGCAAATTGATGCATTGGTCAAGGTGACCAAAATGAGGTCTCAACAATAACAGGATTTGTAAGACAAAGCATGTTCCAAATCCAGAACAAAACAAAAAAAGATTATGCTGACGGTGAAGATTTTAATCTCATACTGTAACCCATGGATGGGTTTTATTGCACTCCACCATTCCACCATCACACTGACATACAGTAAGCAGGGCAGGCTATGAGTTCAGGACACTGTGATTAGATGAGATTTATATATATATATATATATATATATATATATATATATATATATATATATATATATATATATATAAATATATATATATATATATATATATATATATATATATATATTTATATATATATATATATATATATATGCGTGATTTCTGCGATCACATGATTTGAGTGATGTTCTAATCAGCAATTAACAGAATGCCAATGTTGTGTTACAGTAAATGTTGCCAGAGTGACCATGTGTTACAGTAGTTATATCATAACATCCATGTCCAGCTGAGCTATATTTGAGCTATATTTTGCTCACGTGAAGTGAGAGGCCAAAGTGAGTTGAGGGATTGAGCCTGGGACTTTTATTTTTTAGGGGGGAGTGGGATTAGTCAACAGGATATATCAGATTCACGGCATTATGAAGGGACAGGGACACCAAAGTGATGAGGTCAGAAAACCCCTGGGGGAAGAAGACAGCGTAGAGACACTGCAACCAAAACCTACAGTAGGTCAAAATCAAGATTGTGCCTATCTATCGCTCTCTCGCTCTCTCTCTCTCGCTCTCTCTCTCTCGCTCTCTCTCTCTCTCTCTCTCTAGCTCTCACATCCACACATGCAGTCTATCACTAACCGTCAGTCCAGCTGTCTGCGTATGCAGCGTATCTATCCCTACTACATTATCCGTTTGAGTCTATGTAAGCTGGAGGCTTGGCAGTTGAGACACTCTTCTCAAAAGTATAGGGTTATCTGCGGCCGGATTTAGGGGTGGTGCTATTTTTTTTTTTTTTACACCAAGCTGTTTCTTTTTTTGACCAAGCTTCAAACTGGAGGAACAGGAGGACAACGACTGCCGGGATCAGCTGATCCAACTTCAGCTGTCCAGTTCAGAGGACTGGGCACCTTGTGAGTTGACAGTCTGCTGGCTTTTCTTTTATCTCTCCTCATCCGACCTACTTTCTCATCCTTTCTCCTTCAGCAGCACAAGTCATTGTCATTGGTCCTCCTGAACAGACCTTAGAGATTCTTTAGACAGATTGCTTTGCTTTAGTTTTTTTGTATTATTGTCAAAAAATTAAGACTCCCTCTACTCTACCCTCTCTCTCTCTCTCTCTCTCTCTCTCTCTCTCTCTCTCTCCTACTTACTGAATAATGTTCATACTGTATAATAATCATGTTGGGGTCTTAAAGCTGCATTCCATTAACTTAATTTCCTACCTGGGTTTCAAACCAAATTTCGGCTGTTGCTTGTGCAGGGGAGATACTGTGCTTTGAGCTTCAGGCAACACCCCATATACCTATGTACCCATGTGCTAGTTATATTGTATTAGCATAGGCTACTCTACCATACAGATGAGTCAAGAGTTATTTGTTCAAAATTGAACGCTGCCTTTGTGAGTGCTGTTTTGTTTTTGAGCATTTTGTGAGCTTGATTTTCTCTTCACTTACCACCAAAACAATGAAGTCCTTCCATTTGTTGGACATCCACTCAACTTAAATGATGGAGATTGCTTTCTTTTCATGATAATCCACAGATTTCAGAATTTTCAGAATGTTTGGCTAAATGCTTTCTCTGGTGTACTTATCATTCATAATGCTTTAGATATTATCTTTCTAATGTGCTCACTCTGTCTTCCGCTGTCATATGATCTGTATGTTTGGGTTTTCCTCAGCGAGTATGGATCTTGTTCTTCTGGCCTCAGGGTTTATCACCATAAGGTCAAGGATTGACTGACTTTTGATCCCCAGCAGTGATCTTTGATTAGATGAGGCAATACCACAGTCACAGTGTAAACAAAGACAGAATCCATTGAAACAGTTTGTTTTATTTTAATCCATTTCAATCCCTTGCAGCTAGAGCAAGGATTGCTAAATTAATTTAATTAATACAAATATACACACATAACAATTTAACTACAGTTTTACGTTTTACGTTACAGAAAAATGCTTGTTGTTCACTGACTGAATGCAATCAATATTATTTAAACAGTTGCCTTCATGTTGGTGGCTGAACAGAAGGATAAATGCTCCTACACAATACAATATTCCTGCTCAATACTTCAGTATTGTCAAGTTTATTGGTGATAGTGTGCATGAGAACTTGAGAAGTGTGCTTTCTCTGGTGTGGTGATAATTTCACATTTTATTTCTTCTGCAACTTCAACTTTTTCAATGCATTTCTTTGCCTTTAAATGCTTTTTTATGCCTTATGTAAAGCACTTTAAATTGCCTTTGGATATAAAATATGCTTGCCTTGTATTGTTCACAAGGTCACAGTATCAATATTTAGAAGAAAAGGGGGGAGAAAAAAGAAAAGAAAAATCACTGATATTCTGTCGATATTTTGCTTACCGATAATTTCACTCTTATTCTTATTGACCTTGACAGAACTGTTTCCAAAGCAACTATGATGTAAACTACCAATGTCGTCTCACGCTTTGTTGTTTAATTTACTTGTTCAAACATAGCATGATGTGTCGTGTTGCTTTTCCAGGTGACGCCGAGAGGTTGGAGATCCCCAAAAGAGAGATGGAGGTGGTCAAAGGCCAAACGGTTGTGTTGCAGGCCTGGTATAGCCCTAGATCAAACATTGCCAAAAACTCTGTCATGTGGAACTTCGAGGATGAAGCACGCAACTTGCAGGTGAGTGGACCAGCAAAGAACATTTCTCCTATGATCGTACTAGCTTGATTATTTTTAAAGTTACCTCATCTTGAAGGTGAATGCAGCTGAAGGCAATAACATAATTGTGGTTGCGATCCATTTCAGTGTTACTGTCTGTCAGAATCAGAATAAATAATCAATTTTATTGTCACATCACAGGTTTACAGGTGTAAAACAGTGAGTGAAATTCGTTTTTGTGCAAGCTCCCTCGTTTTTGTTATTTCCATAATAAAGAAGGGAAGAAGAAGAACGGGGGCAAGAGAGATCAATCAATAAAAACAAACAAATTATCTACATATTTACAGCAGTACCTGAGGGTGCAACAGTTAATCAAACTATTCATTTGAATACATTTAATCGAATAGTAGATCTGCTATTTTTCCTTTATTTTTTTACACTGATGAGGTAAAAATGTATGCTTAAGTGGTTAATCGATTTGTTGATATATAAAAAATGGAAATAAATATATTTCAAAAATGTGCTTTTCGGTTATTCGATTAATTGCTAAGAAAACAGTTGCAGTCCAACTCTCATGTCCGGAGACATCCGTGACATGAAAGGTAAACTAGTTCCTGATCTGTACAGAAGGATTATGACCAACACCACTGCTAATATCTAATACAAAACGGAAGGATGCTAGTAATGAGTTAAAGAGTGATGCTAATGGCATTCTAGCTCTGGTGCATATCCGGTATGACATATCCTAAAGCTGCTAGTGACTGTGTGTGCGTGTCCGTATAATAGTGTTTTGGCATTTGCTGTGATTATAATAATCTCAATAGTTAAACTGTCTGTTGCCTGCAAGCTTATCTCAACCATAAAATCAGCCTAAAATTCAACCTCCACCATCTGTACATACTGGGATTATCTTTATGAAGGATGTTGAATTCTGTTATATGGTTAATCTGCAGGAGGCTCAATATGCTTATAGCATATACGTATGCCCTATAGCCTGAAATACTATTTAGAGAGAGAGAGAGAGAGTATTCAATTTAGGAGTTTGCTCATTATCAAAAAGAATTCTAATTGGAAAAATCCTCTTGCTGTCTTCAGTAAAATGTTTGTTTTCTTTGGCTCTGTGCAGATAATATCTTTCAGCTCAGGTGAGATAGGTGGACCGATCATACCGAATGAATTCACCCATAGGGTTAACTTCAGCAAGGACATGCCTTCTGCCAACCTGTCCATCTACATCAACAACACCCAAGAATCCGACTCAGGGCGCTACACCTGCGATGTCCTCTACTTTGGAGATTCTGGCCTCACTAGCTTCAAAGGAAACCTTCTCCTTAATGTTAAAGGTAGTGATCTAGTCACTGTCGCCAATCCTCAGTGTTAATTTAACTCTGCGAGTATTGAAATGGGTAACGTTTTACACTGTCAGAGTTAAATTATCACTGCAGATTTTACTGTGTTGAAATACCTACTGTAAGCTTTATAAATCCCGGATGTATTCCGCTGTGAGTGGCATTTTGAGAGTTTTAATAGTTTTTCCTTTTGGAAACTTTGAAAGCTGCTACAAGGCATTGTACTGTATATCTCTGCCTTGGTTTTGGAAATCCAGGAAGATTTTACATATTTCTTTTATCTGACCCAGACATATTACAGTAGATGTGTATGAGTAATTAATTGCACATCCCATGAAGCCTTGAATTCATGGATATTCTTTTGTTTTTGTCACATTCCTAAGCCAATAATTTGTTTCCTGTCTCCTACCGGATAATGTATCCGGTAGGAATACTCTGTGTTTTCTTAAATGGGCATGGAACTTGTATACATAGTTGTGGCCCTGGTATAGCCTGGTAAACCATCCCCCTTCCGGAAAGCTCATTTGCATTTGATTTCAGGAATTGGTCTGGCCTGCAGTCCTTTCTGGGCGTTTCTACAGAGTTCATAACATGAACTCTCCTATCAGCGTCCTCGCTCATTGTTCTGTGATTGACAGTGGAGGTTGGCCTATCAGGTGGAACCCGAGTGAACCCGAATGGAGCTGAGTGCAGCCGACCGAAATGGAATGACCGCCATTGAAATTCTGTCCGCTGTTTTCGTCTCTCTTTTAAAACTTCAAAACGTTCTCAAACTTTTTTGAGGCACGTAATTTACTTTTAATAATTAATTTAGTTGTTTAACTTCATATATGTGGTCAATTAATCATGACAGAGCCTATTTAAAAAATAATAATCAGAGAACCGACAGGGGCGGGCAGTGACACGCATGTATCCGAATAAAGCAACCTATTTTCGGCATGGCCCTTTCAGAAGTCCGTTGCTCTGGTGGTGCTGTAACGAACTGCTGATTGGCTGAAGGGGTTGTCAGTCAACGGTATTACTCCCGCCCAGCTCCAGCCCACAGCCAAATTGCCCATACAGGTCTGCAGGCCAGACCAATTCCTGAAATCATATGCAAATGAGATTTCCGGAAACGGGATGGTTTACCAGGCTAGTCCTGGTATACCTTGTATAGAAGTTCTCCTTTACGTTACGTAAACTGAACGGGTACTGAAATACCTTTTAAGATTACGATATAGAATTGTTGCATCTGTTTGTAGAGTTGTCTCTTCTTTATAACAGTTCATCAGCCTCACTCAGCCCGTCTGTCTACCACTCTCTCTCTCTCTGTGTGTGTCTCTCTCTATTTCTCTTTGTTCTACCACCCAGTCCCCCCCTCTCCTCCGGTGTGTACAATGACAGGGGACCCAGTGCTGAAGGGAAACGTGACACTGAGCTGTAAGTCTAGCCATGGGAAGCCTGTCCCTCAGTACAAATGGACCAAGATAGCTCCTGTATCTGAGGTCTTCTTTTCTCCAATGCAGAGTGAGTAACTTTACACTGCGATTAGCCTATAGTGTTCCTCTTCAATAACAAACACATTGTGTCTGTGTGCCAATACATGCACACAATATGGCATGATTATACCAACTACACAGTCAAATCCTCAGTGTTCATTTAACTCACTAACTTAAATGGATACATTAAGACAGTGTGCCTTTCATCCATGTTCTTTTTAGTTCAGCACCTGCCTTTAAATGGTATGTGGATGTGCATGACCTTCTTTTGATCCTACATTAAGACTGAGGACTTAACTGTTTAGAAAATCACTCTATGCTAGACCAGCGCCACAGGCTTCAGTATAGTCACATGGCTAAACTTTAATCTCGCGGTGTGACTGTGAACTTTGACCGAGGTCCTGACCCTTCACCCAACTCGTCCGACATGTTTGATCGACATCGGATTAAATCTGTCGGACAAACAATTAGGCGCACGGCCACATGCTGTCATGTGTCATATTGTGATTACAATACAATACCCCCGCTGGTTCAGAGTGTACTAAACTTGTTTGTTTACAAGCTCCTGTACATTGTAACATGATGCAGGAAGCAATGCTTCATCTGCAGTGCTTCATCTGCTTCAGGTATTATTATTCTAGAGTTTATTTGCAACTTTCATTAAATTGAATATTGTGTACGCAAATGGGCTTGGTTTCAGTGCCTTCAGCGGACTTGCCCCAAGTGTTCAGAGAAGAGTGAGCAGAGAAATTACTGCTCACTTACACAATTTCACTTGAGCCATGGGGAGGCACCACAAATAAGAAAAGTTTAACCTTATGTTGTGGAAACGTTAGTATTTCCTCCTGCAGATTCCACAGGTCCTGACGGCTTTAACCCACGACTTAAACAGCTTGTTTGAAATGTGTCCTTAGGTCCGATAAAAGCTCTTAAAGGGCTAAACAAAGGCTATGTGTCTGCCAGTGGCTGTTTCATGTGCTCTATCATGCCATAACATTTAGCGTGAAATCCACTTTTCAAATAAAAACGTGTATAAAGTATATTGTTTTCTGTTGCAAGCAGTGCATATGCTTATAATACTTTAATACCGTTTTCTCAGAACTGGATGATGCTCCGGAGAGAAAAAAAAGAAAATCACCAGCTGTTTCTGAATAATACAGTAGGATTTAGTTTCTGTTAACCTTAGGGCCTAACCTAACTATCTCTGTCCTTACTTGATCAACCCTCTCAGAGGCACAGGGTTGGATTTGGGTCAGAAAGCACATTACATCTCACTATTCCACCCTTCATCATTCTGTACTCAATCCCCTCCTCATTCACTCTCTCTCTCTCTCTTTGGCATCTTTCATCCTGCAAAACCCAAGAACGGAGATCCTGCCCCCAGCCCTTGGTTATCCTTGGGTTCATGGGTAAGGGATTTCAGTTATGCGCTTTCACTTCATTTACCCCATCCATCCCCATCTTACCATCATCCAGAAAATGTGATATCCCCTAGGATGCAGAATGCCTGGAGTCCAGCTGAAATCCATCGTATCAAAACCCATTCCAAAGCTTTCGAGAGGAAAAATCAACCCAAATTGTATAGCAAATAATACTAAGATTGTTGCAACAACAACAAAATAAGTAAAAAATGTAATGATTATTTGAATGAAAGGAGAATTCTGCCCGACGTTTTTCTTTTATATGATATTATGATATCCTAGGACGAGTGATACAGTAGAAAAAAATTCATAACTAGTTTACTACCCGAGTAGTAACTACCCGAGTCGACCGCAGCTAAAAACCCGTTTTCCTTTTTGTTTTAGATCTAACGTTCTTATGGACAGAAAACCCTCCACAATGTTTTTGTCCCAAATGGGCCGCCGTAGTATTTACAAAGTGACGTGGATGACGTCACGGGTGAAATCCCGAGAGGCGCATCCAACATAAACACTGTGGAGTGTTTTCTGTCCAGAGGGGAGAGAGGGGAGAAATGCGAGTTGGATTCGAACTCGGGTTCTCATGACTCACAAGGACATGCAGAGTAGGGGTGGGACGATATGGGTACCTCACGATACGATATATATCACGATATTAGGCCCACGATAACAATATATATCACGATATTCGACGATATTCGATATATTGCGATATCACGATATTCAATATATATTGCAAGAAATTTCACCAACGATATATCACGATATCTGAAAATATCGATATATTGCGATATCACGATATATTGCATGAAATTTCACCAACGATATATCACGATAGTCCTTGTATTCAATTCATAAACACATAAAATAGCACCAAACAGTTCAAAATCATCATTACACAAATACAGAGTAGGAAAAACAACGTATCACAAACTTATTATTATTATTATTATTTTTTTATATCGTTATTTTTCGGCAGCATATCGATTAGTTATCGCGGGAGAAAGTATCGCGATATATCGCGATATCGATATATCGTCCCACCCCTAATGCAGAGCCACTAGCACTAGTAAAATGTAACAATTGGCAAATTGACAAACAAGCACGAATATGTTGAAGTCCGCGGCACAGTAATGTAGCCTGTGGCCATTTGCTCCTGCACCATTACAGTTCCTCTCATGTTCCTCCCCTTCGTCCATGGACCATTTCTTCTTGCACAGGCGCCATGCCATGAAATGTCCATTAAGCATCCATGAGTGTCCTAAATTTGACCTATGCCCACGCCACGGCTTGTGAGCTGGCACCGTGGGAAGACGTCCAGCAAAGATTTTGTGAACCAAACATGATAGATAGTGGTTACATTTGGGTTGACTTTCCTTTTAAACCTTTACTTTGTGTTCTGTGTTAACCTTAGCTATACAGTAGCGTTCCCCCAATGTCTCATGTTATTGTGTGCTATATTTAGACTGACAGTGAGCCTATAGTGACTGTATACAGTCTGCCTCAGTGACAATTTGTTGTCAAGATTTTAGGCAGTTTACTCAAGAGAGACATGTAAGGCTGTCTTTCTTTTGTATGGCTCAGTGAAGTGACCTCAACTATTCACATTCCACAGCAATAATTACATTTTTAGTACAATATAAACAGAGATTAGCATGTAAGTCCAGAAATGTATACATAATTAATAAACCTAGCCTCTCTGTAACATAGTGTAGCTTTGGTATACTGTATATTCAATACCATATCAAGAACGCTGGAATATTTTTATATGGGTTTATGGTAGTTGTTATGCCTTCCATTATTAGAGCTGAGTGACAGGTGCAGGTACACTATTATTATGTATGGCAAGAGGAATTGCAGGTTATTACTGCATCAATTGTCTGGTATGAATAATATCAGAATAACTTGTTTACCTATCCAAATCTATATTGATGTCGCCAAGGTCCATTGTATGCATAATCTACTGCAGAACTTGACATGAAAAGGTGAGCTTACAGGCCTTGTGCAGTGTTGATTTCGTTGACTAAAACTATGCCGAAAAATATTTTTTTGACTACCTTTTTTCACTGACAAACTAAATAAAAACTAAGCTATGATGACTAAGACTAAATATATTGACAATTTCGTCAACAAATAAAAACTAGACTAAAATGTTACGGAGGGACTAGTGGAGAAGAGATCCAGTAGAACTAAAAGACAAGTCATTTTATGTTTGGTTGCGCTCAGGTGTAGCGCTCTGAAAATAGCAGATCTACAAGCTCACAACGCGTCGCGCTGCGACGCGTTGTGAGCTTGTAGATCGGCTATTTTCAGCATGCAACCAAGTGTAAAATCAGCCATTACGACGCCATCAAGGCACCGCCAGAATACATTTTAGTCGACTAAATCAACTGTGGATTTAGTCGACTATAATCTTATTTAGTCAACTAAAACTTAGACTAACTGTAAAACATTTCAATGACTAAAATATGACTAAAACTAAATGGAATTTGATTCAAAAGACTATGACTAAAACTGAATCTAAATTTGCTGTCAAAATCAACACTAGCCCTGTGGGAGCACCACTAGTCCTACGGGACAGACAGACTCACCAGGGGGGTGCAGGGGGCTGGCCCCCCGAGGCAGTTTTTAGACGTTTAGATCTAGAGTTTGATCATTTAAGTTGTTCGATGCAATGTCAGGAATCCAGAAACACACACTCTGTTCACGGTGGTGTTCGGCCTGTTTCCCTTAATCCCTTTCAGTTGAGTGTTTCAGTAGCGAGCTGGTTGAGCTCTACGTTTGAAGAGACGTTCCCTGACTTCATTAGTTCATTCCTACTCTTCTACCTCTAACCACCTATTACAATACCAATAAATACTGCGTATGCAGCACTTATGATTAAAGTTGTTACAGAGTATTGCCTGTTGGATATTTATATAAATCACAAAACCGATGTTGGTGCTATTTTGTGTTTTCTAAAGCAAGGTTTATATTTACTGCATCAATGCTCAGATAAAGGCTGTTCATTGACCTTGTGTGCGGTGACATCAGCTTATGAATATTACCATCATTAACATATCAGATCCCTGTCAGTCCTGTCATTGCTCAGTGAGCTACCCTATGAACTCGTGGCAAAAGCTGAGTCAGCTGGTTCTCTAATAATCTTCCACAATACGGCTAACCCTATTTCACAGCTGTTTTTTGAGCCTGGGATTGAAAAGCTAGAGAGTGATATGTGCATATCGTTGCTGTCCGGCAGAAACCAGCTAACTCTAATGTGTTGGTTAAAAAATATTGAACCAATGAAAAGCATTAAAAAGCGCTTCTGACAAAACCAGCCAACTCCATTGGATCCTCAAACTTTCTGCTAAACCAGCGAAGTCCACCGGAGTTAGCTGGTTTTGCTGACTCCAGGCTCCACCCCCTTTTGACCTCCAACCTCATTGTGAGCTTGGAGGTCCATTCAGCCGTACTTATCAATGATGAACAAAACCTCCCAACTCCACTTTTTTTTTTCATTTCCTGAAAAATGAACATTTTGGAGTTAGCTGGTTTCTGCCGGACAGCAGAGACATCATACTTAAACTTTTAATAGATTTTCTGTCAGTTAATCGTTGCATCCTCATTTAGATTTTATATTGTTCAGCTTATGGGTTGCTTTCTTATTATAGGATGACTTTTACATTCACACACTTGGGAGGAATTGGCACACATTTCAAATCTAGATCTAGATTTGATTTAGTGGTATTATAGTAATCTGTGATTTGTACTACAGTACAGTCCTAACCACAACAATGACAGTACAGATTTAGATGCAACTGATGTTATCAAATACAAGCAAGACCCAGCCAGTGCTTTGATTGTCCCCAGGATTTCCAGGATAGAAACAGATGTGTGAATGTGATTGTCTCTTTCCATATTGTAGCATCATTTCTACAATAGGGAACTTTGACTTCTCTGTCTGATACAATCTGGATGAGTCTTGACGTTACGTTACTGCTTTATCCATTAAGACTGGGAACGCATCTGTGTCATTTTAGATTTCTTTTGGCAATCAAAAATAGCAGATATATAAGCTCATAGCGCGGCACTGAGTACCGCGCTATGAGCTTGTAGATCTGCTATTTTTTTTTCTTCAACATTTGTGCAAATCTTTGAATATATATATATATATTTTAAAGCGAACATTCGTAACTCAAATCTTTGCTTCTGGAGGTCCCTGGAACAAAATATTTTATAAATGTTCGCTTTTAAAAAAAGATATATTCAAAGATTTGCACAAATGTTCACGTTTTTTCTAAAATAGCAGATCTACAAGCTCATAGTGCGGCACTCGGTGCCGCACTATGAGCTTGTATATCTGCTATTTTTGAATAGCCAAAGACATCTAAAATGACAGAGATGCGTTCCCGGTCTGAACGGGTTGAGCTGGTTACACAACAAATAGCTAAAAACAATCCAAGCTCACAACGTGTCACATCATGGCCCTGGTGTTTATTATTATTATTATTATTGGTTATGGTGACATCAGTACAGAATGCAAATTATTCTGCCTGTCTTCCCAGCAGTTCAATCTCAGTCCATTTATGATGCATGCAGAATGCAGGGTCGATTCTATGCACACCCCTTTTCTCCTTGTAAACCCTGTGCCACACATCTGATGAAATGCTTTATTGTGATGTTCCAGAGTGGATTTTAGAGGATTTGTGTAAGTCGGCTCTTAATGTGCGTTTATTCTTCTTCTGCTTGTGTGTGCAACAACATGGCATTTTAAAGCCAGATGTGGGCAAGCAGAATAGATGACGTGTCAAGCGGAACAGATGACAATACCCAGCTGAGACTGATGCACACAATCCTCTGCTTTGTCATGGAATAATTGTGTTAAAAGAATGTGTTGATAAACCCCTAGAACCTGGGTTTGTTGCAGAAACAGATTTTTCAGATCGCCATTCATCAATCTTTAATGGATATGCTATTATGCTTAGATCTCAGAAAAAGAATTGCAAACATTGTTGTTCTTAACCACTTAAAGGGATATTTCACACAAAAAAAAAGCCCCCCAGACAGTTTTTAAGTTGCTTGATTCAGTATTTAGATATTTGATACTCATTTTATCAGACACGACCCCATACAAACCCATTATAACTTCAAACTCCATTTTTAACATGTTAGATTCATCAAAAACACCCGACCTTGGTTCTGGTGACTCATCCTGCCCTCCTAATACGTGAGGGGGCCGTGTTTTTTAATTGCTTTTTTAATTTATTTCATTTAAATTTGTTATCGTATTTAATTGTTTTCATTTTCCAAAACAAATATAAAAAATAAATGAAAAAAGTAATTGAATTTGAAGTTACAATGGGTTTGTATAGGAAGGGGGCATGTCTGCTAAAATGAATATCAAATATCTAAATACTGAATCAAGCAACTTAAAAACTGTCCGGGGTGCTCCCAAAAGCCTGAGTAGACGATAAAATGACCCAAAATGTTTTTGAAAGTGAAATATCCCTTTAAGCCCTATTTTTGTACTTTGTCGTACGAATATAGCCAATCTACAAGCTCAACACATTACACCGGGATGCATTGTAAGCTCGTAGATTGGCTAATTTTCCAATGTTTGATAAAAAAAACATATTAAGACATTTTGTGAAGATTTGAACCTATGCCCTAAATAAGGAGGATGACAATTTTTTATGACATTATGGCCAAACATTTATTTGGAAGTTTCTCGTGACCTTTGACCATCACACTAGCTCCATGTAATGTAAACAGCTAATCTATAAGGACCCTTGCCCACCTTTCCTAAACGTTTTTCGGTAATGCTGCTAACAAACACAAACTGGGTGAGAACAATTACTCCTCCCGAGGGGTCGGTATAGTATGTGTGTCAACATTGATATCTTTCCAGCTTCATCAGACATAAAGGATCTCTGCACTGAAAATAATGTATTTACTTAATAATTTAATACTTTTGTGTGACCGCTAGAGTAAACAATGTCACAATAAGTCTTTCCTTATCTATAAGTGTACATCCTTAGTATATTGTAACTTGTAACCTGTAACGTGTAGTTTGTGTACAGCTTGTTGTTGTGTTCTACATACTAGTACTGTACGTACATACACTAGTTTGTGTCTAAAATGTGTGATGTTGTTGTTAATCATGACATAATCTACTAGCCTAACCCTTGCTGTGGGTTACTGTGGATTATCGTAACCAGCTGGAGTGGACCTAAAGGGTTTGCAACTTTGTGGTTGTCTTTACAGATGAGAGACAAGGAACCCTCAGGCTGAGTAACCTGACTAGGAGCATGTCAGGGAAGTTTGTGTGTCGAGCTAGCAACACGGCTGGCTCTGAAAGCTGCTCCATCAACCTGGAGGTTATTACATGTACGTACACACTAGAAGGGTATATATATTTCATTGTCATTACAGTATGTACAGTAGATCACTTGTATAGTATTACTGTGACTCTTGGTAGTGAGAATGAGTGTGCACAGTCAAATCCCATACGGGTACATTTTTACACTTCCAGAGTTAAAGTAACTCTGGATTTTACAGCATACATCCTTCTGGCTCTTGTCCTTTAGCCTCCACTACAGGCATGATTGCAGCAGCTACATTGGGGTCCATTGTGGGACTGGTGGCCATACTACTTTTCCTTATCTTCATACTGAGGAGGAATAGGGACACAGAGGAGGAGATTGCCAATGAGATTAAGTGAGATTTTCACCTTCTCTGTGTTATAAGTGAACGATTTGTTCTGATTTGACAACATAATATATGATTTCTTCTTTTTATGTCTAAGTTTGTTGACTTTCCCCCTGTTTCTCTGTCTGTGTTTGCCACAGGGAGGATGCTCAGGCCCCTAAACGAGTGTCTTGGGCAAAAAGTAACTCAGGCTCAGACATTATCTCCAAGAATGGCACACTGTCTTCTATTGCCACAGCAAGTCCTCAATCCCAAGACCCCCATCAACCCAACTTCCACTACCAATATTCCCCTGTGTTAGCCTCTGACATGGGCTCTTTGATCAATGCCTACCATCTTCAGCCTGGTGAAACCAACCAACTTCAAGGACTCCCGGGGTACACCCCCTCACGTAAGCTCAAGAGGCCTCCTAGCATGAACGGTGGCCCCCGACACACTCCCCGGAGGCCAAGGCCCCCCACCCCCATCAGGACTGAAGGTGCCCAACCTCAGGTGCCACATCCCCTCACCGTGTCCCCACCAATCAGCTCCTTGTCTCTGACAGACATGGGAGGTGTTACCGTGACGGTACCCACTAAGAGTGAAGCTGGTTCACTGGTGTAGCCACTAGCCATGAGGAGTTGGATGTTTAACACCTTGGAGTTTTTGAAAATATCAAATTAAATGAACAATGGAATGGAGAGACACAATGCCTTGGAATGGAATGCACTTTTTTTGTTAAAGAAAGAAGAGGAAAGATATCTCACACTAACTTTGTTCAAGTCAGCACAAATTATACCAACTCCTGTTTGTATAATGTTGGATTCTGATTTACTAGAGAAATGCCTACTGTGTAATACAATATATTTTGTTCATAATTGTTTGAACTGGTTTTCAGAATGATCTTTGGCAGCGTTAAGATTACATATAGGTATATAATGTACATGATATGCCACATGAGTACATACATTTAATTTATTCCCCATTATCCCTGGATAGTCAGCCATGAAATGCATTTGACTTTTAAAATACATTTGCATATTAATCAGGATAATCAGAAACACATTGCATATTTTCATTGCCATTTATATTATACTGTACAGACCGGTCAGATCTGACACTTCTACATAGGCTATGTATGTCCACTATTCTCAGGTTAATTGTACAGGGCAAAAATACAGCAAAAACCACTGTTTCTGTGTTTCATATGGTAGGATCTAAACATTGGTTACCTCTCAAACACCAGCTGGCATTCACTGATATTTACTTGTGTACAATGTGGCCCATTGCACTCATGAGGTCATATACTGTATATTCATACTGCCTGCCTATTATGGTAGTTGCATTGTACCTGAAATGTTAAGTGTAATGCTGTTGAGTTTGATGGATACAGTATATTTTGTTCATGCCATTTAGAGTTCTGGGACTTTTTCAATAAACACTGTTCTCAAATGACTTCCATTATATTAGTCATTCAGAGTTATAGTCACTTCAGCGATGATTAAAATTGCATTTCTTATTTCTTAATAACTATTAAACACTGTACCAAAGAAGATTAATATTTCTGCGATAACACAGACACATGTTAACAGAGATTAAAAGTTTAGAGGAAAATAATTTTATTGGAGTGTGATGAGGTTTGTTTCAAAACAGCAATGCAATACCATGTTACCATGATGCCATCAGAGTACATACACCACATAGTGCTACCAAAGAGAACTAAAATACATCTACAGTTTAGTAAAGTGCATTTGACTTTTCATAGGGCCTAGTAAAGTCAACAGAAACATACTGTAACAGTTAAGTATAATAACCACAATCAGATAGAAATAAAGGACACTTTAGTGTGGAGAAACACACACATATGCTGTATTTGACAAAATTGCTAAAACAAATCTCAATGAGCAGCTTTATTATAAACTACAAAAGGTCTACTGTAGTACTGAACCCAGAGGCGCCATTCAGAAAAAAAATCAGAGTAAAGTAGGCAAATAAATGTAAGGTTGCAGAGAAGACAATATATCAGTCAAATGTACATAACCTGACTCTGTCAAATGGAAGAAGCTTGCGACACACATTTTGTTTCACAGCCTATTCCGGAGGGAGGGGGGTTTACCAGGCTAACATGTACATGGATGGGCATGGATTTAGGTGAAATGCAATTCAATGCCCATTATTGCACTGATCAAATATTTTCAGAGGTGGTGCAAATATGCATATAAGCACTGAATTTGACATTAATTGAAAACACTGGGGTGTGGAAATTGCCAATCCCTGGGACCCCAAATGACGCCTCTGTCTGAACCACATCAACTATGTTTTAATACATTTGAAAGCCTAATTACTGTACCTGTGGATTAAGTCTTTCAAGCCAGCCTATATCTTGCACAATCTTTGAATGCTACATAGACAGTCTGGGGTTCTGTTATCTGTCTTTTTCCTTTGCTACGACTATTTTGTAACTGCAAATTGTCAATAATTTCACTGGTTTGTTCCTTCTTCATTAAAGTTTGAAATTCATGGTTAGGAAGTAATGCTCTAACTCGACTAACAGCGAAGCTACGTATGTGATTGCGCACCCGCTGCGAGAAGGAAGGTTTCAGTCTCGATCGTGAATACTATATATCAAATGAATAAAACTCATTTTCGTGCGGACTGGCGTCACGGACCAGCAGTGAAGGTTGGGGACGCCTGATTTACACAACTGAACAGGTGAAACAGAAGTGGGGGAAGTTAGACAGAAGCATTTGAAGATTGTGGGGGCAAACGTGTCTTGAGAGACCACCTTTGGGCAGATATTAGGAAACCAGTTAACACATTGAGTGCCAAAAACGGTCCGGACCGTTTTTGAGAAGCCATGCATTGTGTGCCAAAAACGGTTATGACCGTTTTTGGGGGAAAAAAAAAAATAAAAAAAAAAAAAATTCCTTCACAGCACCAGGAGATATCATTTTTCAAAGATTTAGACTCCAATCCACTTCCTGGTTAACTTATGACTTCAAAAGCCTGTATCTCGGCTCCTGTGTACTTTTTTTCTAAAATATGTATTTTTGACTATTTTCGACTATTTTCAACTGGCTGCAACTATGGAGCGGATTACCTAATGTTTTTAATTTTTTTCCCCCGATTGTACGAGACCTCTATGTGTGTAATGAGGGGATCACCTTGAGGACGGTGATCACTGAAAATATTTTGTGACTACTTGAAAAAGGTTAAAAAATGGTTAAAAATCCAGGCACCGACTGTACCCTGTTTTAAAAAAGCCCTGGCACTCAATGTGTTAAATGGTGCATCTCAAGTCTCTTCTTTGATATTTGCTTGTCTATTTACCTGGCTTGAAGCTGAAGTCGTTCTGATCTGCGTTCTGATTTTACAGGTTGTCCCAAAGCACTTATTTTTGCTCAGAGTAGCGAGGAGGAATGGGGGCTACCATTTGTATCAGTTTGAATATACAGTAACGGTGGACATTGGCAGCAGATCCAGCTGTGCCACCATAATTAGAAACAGACCTCACTTCACATTCTTCTCCTCACATGGACGCTAGTGAGGGAAATGTAGACGCAAATAAAGAGACTTGGGATTCATCCAAAGACTAACAAACCAAAGCCATCACAATAGGCCACCACCACTATCACTATAGAAAGATGAGGTCCATTATTCAAAGGTCTATGGAATAAATGTAATCACACGTCTGACAGCAGACTTCTGGCAATTATCATCCTCATCACCTCATTTGTTCCTTTAAGATAAAGAAAATGAGAAAAAAATGGCACAATTATAACAATGCCCTAAGAGCCAATGAAAATCCATGTGTAGTAGTATTTCATGTGAACTGTGTATTTCATGCGAGGTCATATTATCTAGCTTTTCAAAATGCTCACCTTCTAGAATCTGGTGTACTCTTACGTCACGGACATACTGTTGTACTGCGTAGTCTTTCAGGTAACCATAGCCACCATGCATCTGAAGAGCTTCGTTGCAGATCTGTTAGGTGAATAGATACCAAAATGAAAACTCTTGATTCGAGCATTACAAATTGTAGTTGTAATAGACAAGGAGAAACCATGTACCATCTATTTTTTTTTCTTTGCTCAGTAGAAATTGTTTTTGAGTTACTCACGCCAAAGCACTCATCTGTGGCAAAGAGCTTGGCCATGGAACAGAGGGAGACAGCGTCAGACCTGCCCTCCTGGAGTGCTCTCGCAGCCTCGCGCACCAGGAGACGTGACGCAACTAGCTTGGTGGCCATTTCTGCCAGCTTGAACTGTAGAAACTATAGGGAGAACACAAAGTAAGAAGACAATAAATAACTCATTTTTGACCAGCAACACCATTGTGCAATCAACATAAATGAGACATTTCTGAAATAGAGTAAAATGTTGGGCCAAAAGTAACTAAGGAGCATTTGGATAGTTACGTTGACTGCTTTAATAATGTGAGGCTATTACCTGGTTGTTGGAGAGTGTCTCTCCAAACTGTTTGCGTACCGACACGTGATCTCGTGCTAGCTGCACACAGGCATGCGCTGCACCAAGAGAACAGGAAGCTGTGGACATGAGTGTCAGGAAGTGTTTGAATAGCTTGAAGTAAAAGTAAAAGATTTATAGGTAAGTATTTTCAATTTAATTTGTACTTCTGGTCATATCTGAAAGGGTAAGACTTAACTTTACAGTTTATAACATATTCATGATGCCAGGACAAGACCCTCAAAACAGTAAATGACACATTCACATGGTAAACACGGTCTTGATAATTTGATTATTATTATTTGAAGTTCTCTCAAGTGTTCATGTAATACCAATATTGGTGAACAGTGTGTTCCAAAACATACCAAATTAATATCTCTAGTTTTTAACTATGGAAGTGAATGTCTATAGTAAAGCATTTACATCTATACAGTACATTTAACATTACCATAACAATAACCTTGAGAACGGCTGGCGTTTCCTTATAATCTGCCTCCCTCACCAATATTGATCCTGCCTCCATTCAAGCCCTTCATAGCTATGTTGAAACCCTGTCCTTCCTGACCAAGCCGATTGGTCACTGGAATGGCACAATCCTCGAATATCACAGCTCTGGTTGGCTGAGAGTTCCATCCCACCTTGAACAGAGAATATTACATGATATAGACCAAATTCTGCCATCTAGTGGACATTATCCATGGCATATATCTATTGGGTAGTAGGTACATAGTCAATAAATGCATTATAGCTATATATTTATGCTCAAATGCAACTGTATTTATTAGTCAACAATAGTGATGTGCTGTCTTCTTACTTTCTTTTCTTTCTTGCCAAAACTTAGTCCTGGGGTGCCCTTGTCTACCACCAGGCAAGAGATGCCCTTTGCTCCTTTCCCTCCTGTTCTGCACATCACTATATATACATCTGTATCTCCACCACCACTGATGAATGCCTAACGGAAAGCACATGAAGAGATTAGTAGCATCTGGTTCATTATCATCTCATAAATAGTACCTAGGAACCATTCAAGGAAAAGTACCTTAGAACCATTCAAGATGTAGTGGTCTTCATTCAGTCGTGCAGTAGTGAGAAGTGAGGCTGCATCGCTGCCACTCCCTAAACATTAAATAGACAGAAGTAAGCCCCTTAACAACATTTCATATGGGTTTATTATGTCCTTAATTATGAGCAAGAGGAGCCATGAATCTATGTTAAATTCATTCACTGTACAAAACAGATCAAGGTTACGTGCTAATAGAGACTAACCTGGTTCAGTGAGACAATAGGAGCCAAACTTGTCCATCAAGCAGAGATCAGGACAGTACCTCTCCCTTTGCTCAAGATTTCCAAATGTGTCTATCATCCAAGCACACATGCTACAAAGTAAAAAACATACCATTGATTTGTCATCAGAGAAGAATTTAGCTAACAACAACAACCACCACCAACCTACAAAGAAAATAAACGGTTCATGGTATGGTATTTAGGTTTTTGTGCAATAATTATTAATTTATTAATGCAATTAATAATAAATTAATGTACCCTACTTTGTCAAAAGGGAAAACAAAACAAAATGTTCTGCCATTAAAAGTCTTCCAATAAATAAATAAAATTGTATCAAAATATCCGTATCTTACTTGTGGATGCTGATATAAGCTGTGGTGCTGACACAGCCTGTGGATAAGGCCTCAAAGATCACTGATGTGTCCAGACGAGATAAACCGGATCCTCCCACCTCCGGTTGAACATAGATCCCACCAAACCCCAATTGGGCTGCCTTCCGCATTGTCTCCACTGGAAATATTTCCTGAAATAAAATAAAAAGACATATTTCACATCTTTAAGGAGCTAACATGGTACATTTAGCAATGACATGGGAAGTAGGCGAACAGAATGTATACATGCCTTCTGTCAAACTTAAAAAAAGAATGTAAGTGAATTAAGGGTGATGGCAATGTCAATTAAATAATTACAAATATTTCACTCTACTCCTGTATAGCTTTGAGATGTTACTTGCATTAATGAGGGACAATTTGGGACTGTCATTTCAGGCGATGTTAAACAAGATAATGGTAAACCAGAGCTCAATACTGCCATCAGTGGTAGACTGTTGGTGCTTGTGGTGGTGCCAATTTGGAACAACCTTGCTATAAATAAAATTGCATTATGTCAGCGACTGGTACAGTATATAATGATATTTACTCATCTTGTACTGGCATACAATGAAAGAATTAACTAATTAATTAATTAGACACGTTTCGGCATGTCGGCCTTCCTCAGCGCTGAGGAAGGCCGACGTGCCGAAACACGTCCGTTCCTCTAGATAGACTGCTGCTGCTGTGAACCTATTCAAAAATACATTAAGAATATAACTGGAGAGAGTGCGGATAATGCTTTCATTGTATGTATCCTCGAGAATACTGCACCCTATAAGCTATATAACTATAAGAGACTATTCCTCAAGACTCCCCTTGAGTAGAGCACGCCTTCTCCTGACGGTATTGATCCGGTAGGAGAGTTGCCTTGTCTTGTACTGGCATACCTTTTCATCCCACTCAGCCATGTGTGGAGCCATCTCCTTGGCTGCAAAGTCAAAGGCCATCTTCTGAAACTCCTTCTGTTCATCTGTGAGTCCATGGGAAGCTACAAAAACCATGACCGTTACAAAAGACTTTGTTAGGCACTTTTCTCACTTCACTTGATCCATCTTTTGTATCAGGGGCCTCTGGTTGGGCATTCCTCCTTTCCTCTCATAGTGTGCCATTTTTTATTGAGAGATGGCTCATCATTTTGGAATTTACATGCAGCTATGGACTTTGTTTTCAAAGAGTGCAGACAGACTCCACTTTCAAATGTGTGACAGTGAATTAAGGGGGGAAAGGGAAACGATGATCTTTTAGAAGCCTTAACAGAAGTAAAATGTGGAACTACTCAGAAATCCCAGATCCTCCCATCACAGAGCTAGGCGTCATAAGGAGGGGTGTGTTCTGTGTTGTACACCACAGCCTCTGAGTGGGTGGGTCAGGAGGACAACTGCCAACCAATGACAAACCAGTGTAGCCTATTGTTAAAGTGCAACATATGGCAAGCCAGCATATATTATATATGCAGTGGTGGAAAGTAACTAAGTACATTTACTCAAGTACTGTACTTAAGTACAATTTTGAGGTACTTTTTCTTTACTGGAGTATTTGCAATTTTCAATACTTTTACTAAGTTCTACTCCACAACATCTCAGAAAGAAATATTGTACTTTAACTCCACTAGGCTAACTCCACTACAATTATTTGAAAAAAAGTACTTTTTCCACCACTGCAATTGTCAACCAATGAGAAGCCAGTGTTAGCCTATTGTTAAAGTGCAACATATCATGGCAGGGCAGCCGGCAGCATATATTATGTATATGACATTAATATTATAGTTTCTCGAATATATCTCTTTTTACATTAGTGATTACTGGTCTAAGGCTTGCCTGAACCACAACCAATGTGGCCATTCAGTTCAGCTGCCACTGAATGCACTGTCACTGCTATGTGTCATCTTCAATCATAAAGCTTTATGTGCAACAGCTCTCTAAAGGGACTTACGGTCGATGCATGAAGCTATTCCCCGTCTCTGCACGCTGTTAAATATTAAATGCTGGTTTCTTCCTATGCAGGACCTCAGTCTGACAACTCTTGATAATGTCCTGGCGGCCGCCATCTTTACCTCAGTGCAGTTATGTCACATCGCTGCTCCAAGGGAATTGTAGTACCATGTAGTACGCAGAACTACAAATACACTTAAAATGCCGTTACCACGCTACATATGGCCATGACACTTACCAGATCTTGAGGGAATTGAGTTCATGTTAAAAAGAATAACCTGTTATGTATTGAAGTCGGTCACGTTTGTAAATGGGAAGTGAAACAAAAATAAAAACGACAACGGGACTGGTCTAACCGTGAAACATGACTGTCATCCTGGATGAACTTCGACCTGGTGTTTACACTTTCTCCCTTTTTGACCCGTTCATCTACATAAACGTTCAGATGTCAAATATAAAGTGCTTACCCCATCAACACGGATGTTAGAATTATGTACGGGCTCTCAGACGTACCCGTATCTTCCATATTGTTCAATCAAAAGCATTTAAATCCGATCGGTGGCCATTTTCTCCGTATTTTCTCCCTGTGCTTTCAACTACGCGACCCTATTGGTTGGGAGGTGTATTGCACTCTGATACATCATAACTCTATGAGAAAATAGCCTACCAATCGGAATAAAATGCTTTTTAATTAACAATACGGAACATGCGGGTACTTCTGAAGACCCGAACATAATTGTAACGTCCGTGGCTATAGTGTAAGCACTTTATATTTGAAATCTGAACGTTTATGTCGATGTACGGGCCAAAAAGGTAGAAAGTGCAAACACCAGGTGAAAGTTCATCCATGACGGCCGTCGTGTGATCCATGGCTAGGGACTGGGCGTACATCAAAACAAGCGCACCACAGGCACATGCTCTGATAGTTTACACAGTGACGTCACAACGCGGGATTGTTTGTGTGGAATCACTGTGGAGTGTGGATGAGTGTAAAAGGTAACGTTTCTGCATTCTTTATTTATCAGTTGTATGTTTTTAGAATTTAGAAACTCCCTATGCTTTGTTGTCGAAGCAAAGAGAGAGTGTATGCAAATCACTCTAGCTGCCATTCTCTGCGTGCATTAAGTTGAAATGATAACGTTATGGTAGACCATTGTGTTTTTCAACGTAACAGCAAATGTAAAATATATTTAAAGAGCACAAAGTCACTACAGTTAGCACTGCACAGTGTCAGCTGTGTTTTGGTGGGCAGTGGGCACCAAAACATTCTGGACACAAGGGAAAACTGGGCACCTTGGACGAGTGGGCACCTGGAAGAGTGAGCACTAGGGGTGGAGAAGAGTGAGCACTAGGGGTGGAGAAGAGTGGGCATTGGGAAATGTGGGCACTAGAAAGAGGGCACTAGGGAAATGTCGGCCTGGAAGAGTGGGCACTTAGGGGTGGGGAAGAGTGGGCACTTAGGGGTGGAGAAGAGTGGGCACTAGGGAAATGTGGGCATTTAGGGGTGGAGAAGAGTAGGCACTAGGGAAATGTGGGCACTTAGGGGTGGAGAAGAGTGGGCACTAGTGAAATCTGGACCAGAGCCGTAGGGCTGGAGTTAATGTTGCAGACTTTTTCCATCTCAAATGAACTGATGTCACAGTTAGAGAGAACCGATTTTTATATTTTAACAGAGGTATGAAGTGGGTTTGTTATATACATCCATGTGGCCTCCCACTGATGTTTTCATACTACTGTTCTTGTCATTTAGAGATGGCACCAAAGAAAAGGGCCCGAGGAGGGATCACGAAAAAGTCAGGTGAGGTTTGGGAACACAATTCAATGAAACTGACTGACTGACTGACTGACTGACTGACTGAGAAATTATATTCTGGAATTAGCCTATACTAAAGAACTGTGTGTGCTTTTTGCCTTACAACACAGTCATAGATGAGCCTAATGTAAAAGATGACAGTGAAGAGATCCCTCCATTGAAGGTTGCTGCAAAGTCAACAAGAGGGAAGAGGAAGGCTTCATCTTCTGAGGAGTCCAGAACGCTGGAGAAGACAAAAGTTGATGAACCGCCCAAACCACAGTACTGTCACTGGTTGATGAAGTCTGAACCTGAAAGTCGCATTGAGAATGGAATAGATGTAAAGGTACAGTAACTGACAAGTGACAACATCATCAGTATTATTTCTCTTTCGGTCAAGCAGCACTTGTCGATAGGGGTTGATTGAACAAATCGATGTAATTGATAATACAACACAATAAAAAATACTGAAAATTGCAGATCTACAAGCTCACAACATATCGCACACATGTGACGCATTGTGAGCTCGACACCATTGTATGACAAAGTATAAAATAGGGCTTACGTGATTAATCAGACTAATCCATTTAGTTGATTATAAAACATTGTTCTTCTTGGTTATTCAATAAATTGAATCGATAGTTGCAGCCCTACTTCAGAATCAGCTTTATTTTTCACATCGCAGGGTTTACAGGTGCAAAGAAGCGGGTGAAATCATTGGGTTTTCTTTTGCTTTAGTTTTTGCTTTTTCTCCCCAATTTAGTTGTTATGCCATTTAATTTCTCCCCACACACATTTCTGTGTTGTCACTGCTGTTGAATCCTACTGACTCGCCTACTAGTGAGGAGCCACCACCGGCAGGACGTAGACCCGGATGCACTATGGTGGAGGCTGAAACCTTTGTGTTGTTTTTTTTTGTGTGTACATGCTCCATCTTTCTTTCAGGTCTACTTAATGTAAATTAGCCTCAATGTTTTTAGAACTTGCTCAAGATATCTCTGGTTCACTCTACAGTTTGGGATTGAGGACCTGAAGGCTCTGCCCAATCAGACTGGATGCTGGGATGGTGTCCGCAACTATCAGGTACTGCTGGTAGATTAAGGCATTGTCATTTACTGTAATGACAATAATTGTATGATCAACCACAGTTGAGGAAACAAATGCTCTGAGGGTGCTTTTTTGTAGGCATCATCACATACTGTAGCTATATCATTTTTTGTTCTATTCTCCCTGGTAAAAGTGCGTGTCTCCAAAATTGTCATCCTATAGGCCCGCAACTTTATGAGGGACATGAAAGAAGGGCAGCTATCTTTCTTCTACCACAGCAATTGCAAGGAACCTGGAATAGCAGGAATCATGAAAGTAAGTCTGTCTTTTCCAAATGGCAGTATACTTACAGTGTAAAAGCCACAGATATTGCAGTGCAGTTGTATTATGTTTTCTAGATTGTGAAAGAAGCCTATGTGGACCACACTCAATTTGACAAGAAAGATGTCCATTTTGATGCGTCCAGCAAGCAAAGTAACCCTAAATGGAGCATGGTAAAATAATTATGGAATATTGACCTTTGTAATCAATTGACATTTTTAGATATGAATAAAGTTGATCAGGTTTTAACTTGTTTTATACTGTTTTTTTCTGTCTCAGGTAGATGTGCAATACCAAAGAATGACGGCACGTTTTATTCCTCTGTCTGAGCTTAAGAAATATCACCTGCAGCAGAAGGCCAACGGAGGACCCCTGAAAGACATGTCTCTCTTCACAAGAGCAAGGTTGTCTGTCCAACCTCTCACCAATGGTACGTAGTGTAGTTTTGGACCACAGATATTAAAGTTTCCTGTAACTTAACTATAACTATGTCTAGTTGTTCTAATTGTTCTCTTTGGTAGATAACCACATTGTCTTTCCCCTCCAGAGGAATTTAACTTTGTCCTGAGTTTGGAGGACAAAGATCCGCTGTGAAAATGTGGCTGTGGAGTGATACTTTGAAGCAACAACAAATGTTAAACCAATGGTAATACTCATTTGTATTGTTTTTGTTTTCCTTTTAATAAACATTTAAATATTATTAAAGGTGATTTGTCTCGTTATGACTGATTTTATTTTAATGTCTGTACAAGGAACAAAGAACTCCTGCACAGTCTTATTCACTTGCGATTAAAACACTATTTACATATCGGTTCTAGGACCTTCATTAGGTTGTCTAACATTTGAAAGATAACCTGATGAAGGTCCTTGCACTGAAACTTAAGTACATTTCAATTGCAAGTGAATAAGACGTGTTCTTTCTCACCCCAGGATCTTCTATGCGCCTACTACCATACACCCATTTTGTGAGCAAAAACTTAAGATGCTGCACTAAAGATGCTTATTGGCGGCCGTGGTGTGAGTCCAGGCACCCTTTGCTAAGACCTTTGCTGCTTGTCACCCCTCCACCTCTCTCCCCATTTCCTGTCAGCCTACTTTCCCTATCCCTCTCTAAATAAAGGCATAAAAAGCCCCAAAAGCAATTTATGGTACGTGTAATGCTGAAGAAATGCAATATCTGTCTACCATTACATTACTAAAAATTATTTTGAACTGTAAGAACTGATATGCACACGTTCATTTAATTGAGCAGCAAATAATACTAGCAAGTCAAAGATTTTCAATTTATTTCAGTTTTGAGGACAATGGATGATTAGTAAATGGCCACAAAAGATATAGTTCTACTGTACATATCTCAGGTTAAAAGTCTAAAATTATGTTAGAGGCAATAGGATTTAGTATGCTAGATATATTTAGGCACAACATTCAAGTCTATAATGTGGAGGATACACAAGACTTATACTATCGGACCCCAGATACAAGTACTTTGACACCCTCTCATAACACCACTGGAATGCTGAGGTAAAGCATGTGAAAATTAAGGGATAGTTCACCCCCAAAATGTCTTTCTCTATCGATTAGTCACCCCATGGAGACTTGAATTCATGGATATTGTTTTGTTTGTCACATTCCTAAGCCAATCATTTGAAAAATATTTTTTTGGGGGGAACTATCACTTTAATATTTAGTTTTGTGGCACTGTGTGTACTGCATAATTACATGTACAGGAGGTCAACAGGGCACAGGACAATCACAAGTTGAGATAGCTGCTCTTATTTACAGGTAATAGAATCTAGGGGATAATGAAGTCATCTTGCTCATGAAAGCAAAAAAAAAAGTTTCAGAGGCCCACTTCCATTAATCATTTTTGTCAATACAAATTCATTGGAACTAACAAATTCAGCAAGAAAAAGCAGTGCAAAGTTTTCATTTCAGATTTCTCAAGAATGTTAGGAATGCCATTGATTAAATGTGGAATGTTGGAACTTGGAAATTAATTTCATTTCTTTGATTAATTTCATTTCTTTGAAATTCCATACTATTCACTTTAAAATCTGTGTTGAATAATTAAGAAAAATTAAAAGCATTACTGTGTAATGGATTGAGACGAACAAAAAGGTTGATCACATAAAAATGTGGCAATACTTTTTTGTGACATTTCACACAAGGTCATAACAGATTTAGTTTAGATTTTCATAAAAAGAAAAGTGTTGATGAAGGAAAAACACCTGCAGCGGCCAGTAAGGCCACTTGCAAATGGCTGATACAGGCGGCTCTTTTTCATTGTTCACTTTTATGTCTTCTTTTCTTCCTCCCTTCATCAGCAGCCATAACAAAGGAGGGCTGCTTTGTCTGATATTGTGAGGTGGCTCTATTCCTTCACAGATGCTGACGAGGCTTTAAAAAGAGAACGCTAGAGGATGACAACGCTAGCCGCTTTCTTCCCTTGCTGCCTGTTCCAGTGCACTCTCATTGGCAGCAGAGCCCTCAAACCGCTGAGCTCCGATGATGGCCTGGTGAGACATACTCTTCCTCACCACATCGCCTTTCCTCCACAGTGTGATTTCCTTAAAAGAGAATGAAGCAGTGAAAATAAATGACTAGTCTCCCATTAAGACCCGAGGCCGATTCTACAAAATGTCTGTTTTTATAATATCTTCTAAAAAATGTTTTTTGAAAAAAACTTATGAGTGGTTCTCAAACTTTTTCATGTCAAGGACCCCAAAATGTATACGTATTTGGCCAAGGACCCCCATCTCAAAATATTTTGTTCCAGGGACCCCCCACAAGCAAAGATTTGAGTTACAAATGTTCGCTTGAAAAAATATATATTCAAAGACTTGCACACATTTTTACGATTTCTCAAAAATAGCAGATCTACAAGCTCGTAGCACGGCACTCGGTGCCGCGCTATGAGCTTGTATATCTGCTATTTTTGAATAGCCCAAAGTGTAAAATAATGCTTTTTAGCTCAAATTAAAAAAATGACACAGCTGCGTTCCAGGCCTTAAAAACTTAATATGACTTTGCTCAGGCCCATCCTTGATGTTTGGTTTGGAATGTCAAAGAGTATTTTGCCCATTTTTCATTTACTAAATACCTGCTGTTTGAAGTAGCGCCTTTCTTCCTCGTCAATCAGCACAAGGTTAAGGTAGTAGCGCACGGAGAATTTTTTGTTGATGTCTCGCATTGTGGGAGTCATCTCATAGCCAGCCAGAAATAATCGAATTGGAATGGACTCTCCTTAAAATGAATACAACACACCAAGTGAGGTTGGATGAAAACAGTGTATCTTCATAGTCAGTAGTAATGATGGGTTAAGGAAGGACATAATGCCTCAGTCAAACATATTTGACTCTACACAGTAAAATCCTCAGTTTTAATTGAACTGTTGGATGGGTCCATGTTTACACTACAAGTTAAATGAACACTGAGGATTTTACTGTACAGAGAGTATGCACATGAGTCACTTTTCCACCGGGACACGCCCCCCCTCAGCTAGACTGAGTGGCAAAACATTGAGCAGCATGGAGTGTTGCTGGAGTTTGTAAGCGCTTGTTGGAAATCACTCAACGGTCCTGCGTACCACCTGTTTCTAAATTGCACATAATACAGGAGACAGCAGGATGTTGCGTTATTGAAAACGAGCGCTTCCAAACTCCAACACTTCGAAAAGTAATCACCTGCACGGAATTTATTGACAGAAAGTAGCTCATAACATGTCTATGGTGGATTTTTATAAAACAAAAACCTTGCAGATAGAAAGAGGATAATTCAAGCTTTCCGTAGAGCTGCAAAGTTTAACGCTGTTTAATACGATCAGATAGAACTTTTCCGTTTGGATGTATGGGCTGTCAAGGCCAGAAAGTAGTTTTTTGCCACTCAGTAGGCGTTCCCACATAACTTCCGGGTACGATGATGTCACACGCATAGCCTCTATAGGTTCTTGTTGTCTCATGCTGTGTTTTTGATCTACTACTACGGTAAGTCATTTACCTCTGACCGGTGCACCATCCATGATCTCGTACTTGGCTATGGTGTCGTTTTCATGGTATACGCTTGGCCCGGTGCCTGTTGTCTCTCGTTTGATTATATCAATCTCCATGTGCTTAATCTTAATCCTTACGAGAAGGAAGTAGATTTTTCCCACAATGACATCTTTCAAGTGGTACCTGTGAAAGGCCAGTTCATGATGGGCATCAGAAACTACTTGTGCAATAGTGGAAAGGTTTTAAAATGCAATCCTAGTTAACTTTATGCTAATGCTTGGACATCTCTGTATAATGAAAGGAAGTCATGATGTCATTAATAATTATAATAACAATTTACACTCCATTCTTAAATTGTAAATAGTGACTTTGGTGGTGATTACAAGATATGAAATTATTAGTGCATAATATTCTCAAGCCTTACTTGGATTTGTTATACTCAAACTCAATGTGGAGACAGTCTTCAATTCCAACTTCCATTTTGATGGATGAGTTGAGCTCTGGGTATGTGCTCAGTGTGTGGACAACAATATCCATCTCTTTACTAATATCATTGAGCCTTCTGCTGACTGTAGCCCTCAGAAAGTATCTGCAAATAGTAAAAAGAGATTCTGAGCAAAAAAATATCACTTGCAACAGAACTGTTCCGAGATTAAATTGCTGCAACAGTGTTCAACATCTTAACAGACATGTATGTAAAACAGTAACAGCCAGGTTGGATTATTAACTTGATGTTTTTGCTGTGGAAAAGGCAAACAGTTAAACTAAAGTCTGCACAATAGATAATGCTCCCATGAACATTTATTGGTTTACCACTTTTGGTGGTAAACCAATAAATGTTCATGGGAGAATTATACGGCGTGCTGACTTTATTTTTCACGTGTTCTATTGTCTAGCACTGACTGTTGTGTGGATGTATCTGCTGTTATAAACCTTTTGAATAATGTAAACATTACATGGAAGCCAGTGATACACACATCAAAGAGAAAGTCAGCACACTGAATCTGCGCTGACTTGACTGCAAACCAGTGAACATTTATTTGACCCCTTTACCTTAGCTTGACATTCTGGCCTGTGTAGGACTCATAAGGTTTCTCCACGTGAGTGAACTCAAAGTCAAAGGTCTGTGACTGAGTTAGTTCACCAGGTCTTGCAAGATCTTTCACCAGAGAAACGAACTCATGATGGTTTCCCCTATCGTAGTAAAGCTCTAGAAAGGAAAACAAAGCATTGTCAACTATTTCTAGCTGGTTGTAAAACAATGCAACATACAGTGGTGTTAGGTAACTACATGTACTCAAGTACTGTACTTAAGTACAATTTTGAGGATTTTTTTTTACTTTACTTGAGTATTTCCAATTTTCTATATTTACTCCACTACATCTCAGAGGCAAATATTGTACTTTTACTCCACTACAATTATTTGAAAGCTTTAGTTATTAGTTACTTTGTAGATTGTGATTATTACAATCAACATTACCCACTTCAGCCCTATACATTTCGGCCATTTGAAAATAGCCCATTTGCAAGCTCAAATCTGCTACAAAATATTTTAAAACATTTTAAAACTTGTGAAATGGGACATTCTGCATAATGAGTACTTTCTACTTTTGGTACTTTAAATACTTTTGTACTTTTACTCAAGTAAATTTTGAGTTCCTGACTTTTACCTGTAACAAGAGTATTTCTACATTGCAGTATTGATACTTTGTATCAATACTGCTAAGTACAAAATGTGAGTACTTTTCCCACCACTGTATATGGGTTACGAATCATATTCAAAGACTTCTGAATAACAAAGTTTTGACATTTCTACATAAAAACCCACCTATTTGCCCGACGAATTCGATTTTGATCCCTTGATGTTCCAGTCTCTTCCCAGGGTTCTTGAGTGTGACATTCACCTTGCCACTGACAGTCTCACCATCATAGAACAGAAAGTACTTGTCTTTCTTTCCATCCTCGGTCTTGTGTTCTGCCTTCTTTCTCGTCTCAGCATCGTTCAGAACCACATCGATTTCTGCACTTTGCCCAAAGCTGAAGAAACTCATTGTAGAAGCCTATATATAATCTGTCGTGAACCCGTGTTACAAGTGTACGTTTACTCTCTAACTTATTTGCAAAGTAAGTCACGTTATTTAGCAGTGACTATGCATTCAGAACGTTATGCAAGACCTACAGCCTATAATACGACATCAAACCTCAATTGAATTAAGAGAGAAAACGTTTTTCCAGGTGAAAACAAGTCACAGATATTTCAAATCATTTTAGCACTACATGTCCTCGTCATTTCCATCGATTAAGAGAAGAAAACATCCGTTATGGTTGCGAGACTACGTCTAATAACATATATCTTTAAGCATATTAGGTGTTCTTAGTTTTTTTTTTTTACTATCTCTCGAATTTAGCAACGTCTATAACAAGTCAAGTCGTCTAGAATGTGTTTCCTTATGGTCAGTCCGTCCTATTATTGGTATCTTTTCTAAAACAGTAAAATGTTGTCAAATGATCAGGAAGTACGCCAGAGCTGCGTCAGCACAATTACTTCCGGTTCAACTATTTCAAAATAAAAGCAGAATTGCCAGATTATGCGAGAGAAATAAGCTAAACAGGTGGTCTATGAAAACGAGAAAACAAGCCCAAAAGAAGCGAGTATGCTACGGCTATTCAGATCTACAAGCTCACAACGCCGCGCACAATCTTGAAAAAGATTGAGGTAAATCTGGACCTTTTTTACATTTTAACAGCACATCTTGGAGTTGGGGGGGGGGGCTGCACAAAGTATTTTCAGATGGGGGTTAATTTGGGGGTCCTTAGTTTCCATGAACATGATTGAGAACCACTGGTTTAAACAACATTAGGAAACAAGCCCAAATAGCAACCACACTTAATTAAGAAACAACAAACAAGCCCAAAAAATGCAACTACCAACTGATTAATTACAAGCAACTTCACAGAAAAAGACGCCAAAAGTCGCTTGTAATAATCAGACATGGCAACTCTGCCTTTTAATTTCCTTGTTTAATACGTCTTCGTACGACGGTGTTCCGCGCGCTTACCCAATCAAGTCTAACAATAAGCTTTGCATTCAACTGCCCATGCTTTAACTAAAACAAAAATATTAAGCTAATTCATTTGGTGATTTCTTCGTGCACATTGGATTTTTTAAATGCATTTAATTTATTTTTTAGCAAAGTTTGTTTTGGCACATTTTATTTTAGGCTGCAGATGCAATTAACATTTTTTGTTGTGCCTATGTTTTAAATATCTAGGCTAGAGCTATGTCCCATAGTAACATATTAAAAGTATATATTTACTCAAGTACAGTACTTAATTTTATTTTTAGGTATTTTTTTTACTTTACTGAACTGGAGTATTTCCAATTTTCAGTACTTTTACTTCTACTCCACTAGGTGGAGGCAATTATTGTACTTTTACTCCACAACAATTATTTGAAAACTTGAGTTACTACTTTGTAGATTTTGATTATTACAAAACATACATTAACCACTTCAGCCTTATTTCGGCCATTTGAAAATAGCCAATCTACAAGCTCACAATGCGTCGCATCGCGAGGCATTGTGAGCTTGTAGATCTGCTATTTTCAACAGATTATATTTTTTTATATATTTTTTTTTTAATACATTTGAAAACTTGTGAAATGGGAAATTCTGCATAATGAGTACTTTCTACGTTTGGTAGCCTACTTAAAGTATATTTTTGTACCAATGCTTTTGTACTTTTACTCAAGTACATTTTGAGTTCCAGACTTTTACTTAGAAAAACAGAGTATTTCTACATTGCAGTGTTGATACTTTTACTTAAGTACAAAATGTGAGTACTTCTTCCACCACTGCTATATAGTGCTTGATACAGGATACAGGATAAACAAGTGAAATTGGAATACTATAAAATTGAAGATGATGCTTAAAAATATATTTTGTGTTTAGTCTAAGAGCTTGCGAGACAGGGAGACCCATTACTGAACAAACACTACAGCAATGATTACTATGAGAATATGGAGCTTATATCGTTTGTTTGTATTAAACAAAACACTGCTCTGAATGCTGAGCTCTTCACACATTAACATAATGGTCACAGCTTGTGTTGTCCCATTGACACTTGTATGCTGAATGTCATTTTAATGATGTATGCTAACACTATTTAGACTGACATTTATTACATTTTATTTTATATTATTACTTTTCATGTATTTATTCATTCATTTATTTATTTACAGTGACATCATACAATTGTACCGTGGCCTACAGAAGTGGTCGTCAAAGTGGGGTCCAGGCTAGGGTCCAGGGGTCCTTGAGGGATTTCCAGCCAGGGGTCCCAAGCAAAATTAGGAATAGTTTATTTCACCGGCTAGAAATTAGCCCAACGAGAGAAAGTACAAGATTGACTATTCAGAGGTTTCACTCTCTCCACAGTTAACCAATTGAACCCCAGCATCCATATTATGGGTGGAACATTAGACAAAAATAGCCGATCTACAAGCTCACAATGGGTCGGCTATTTTTGGCATAGAGATTTGGTGTAGATGGAAAGCCAACTCAGGTCCAGTTTTCTAAGTCTAGAGGGCTTAAGTGGTTAAGTTAATGCTATACAAAATCTAATTGAAAATCTTCTCTTATGGGGGTCCTTAGCTCAAATTATTCTCAAATGGGGGTCTGTGGTCTAATAATATATCAATTTGGGGGTCCTTGACATGATAACGTTTGAGGACCACTGGGCTTACAGTAACAGGCAGTACAGCAACATTGTGTTTCCTCTTTTCACTCTAATAATTGTATCCTCGGCAGCATGACTATGCAGTCGTATCCCATATTGCAATCATTTCAGAAACTACCATCATACTTTCACATACAATGAAATGTGCTACTCTCAAAACATGGTCCAGTTAAAATGTATTTAATAGTAACAAAATAAAATGAACATACCGTATAACAGTAATATCAAGTGAACACTGAACATTTTACAACAGTTCCTGAGTTATTATACAAATCATTCTAACAAAATCTTTCAACACTGACACGGTTTCAGAAAACACAAATGAAAACTAATGCTACTGTACTGTCAATGACGCAAAGACTGACAACGTGGAGACTGTAGATACTTACTGAACAGTAATATATTGTAAATTTGTGTCCCACGGACAGTTTTATTGCCATACTTACAATAAGGTTTACTGTGTTGATGTATGAAAATTAAAAGAACAAAAGATTTACATGATTTATGTACATTGTAAATGCCAAGTCAAAAGTGGACAATGTGTCCAATATATTTTCACAAAAGAATTAGTAAAGCACAGAAGGTCACTTATACACAAAAACAACACTCTCAAAATCAAACTTGACCAAGTTTATAGTACATATTGAGTTGCAGCATAATGGGATATATGGTATTAGATTTCACTGGATTTATATATTCAGGCATATTTGTTATCACCTGTAAATACAACAAAGGCTGATAAATTGTGCCTTATGTGTCTGAGGTCACCAGCCTTTTACAGTACGCTACTTATTGCCCATGTAACTACAGTATATACAAAACATTATTCAACCTTTCAACACATGAAATTGTCCATGAGTTGAGTTTATGGTCAAATAATGTCAAACGTTTTGTAAAACAATTTCAATATACAGTATATAGTAGAAAGTTGGGAAGTTATAAAAGAGGATTTGTCCAAAAGCCATGTGAGGGAATGTCACTTCCAGCATCTTTTACTACTTGAATATGGTTTGAAATAATACTGATTGTGTGAGGCAAAATTATTTAAGAAAAAAATATATAAATCTAGTATTAAAGAGTAAAACAACTTTAGTGATGACATTAACCATTTAAGCCTGAAAATAGCCAATCTACAAGCTCAAAACGTGTTGCGAGCTTGTAGATCTGCTACATACTGTAACAACACTGCTGTACGTGTATAAATCAAGTACATAGGCCTAGGCTATGCTTGAGAATATTCGCCCCAAACTAGGGACACCACGGTAATGTGGTTTAACAATGCCAAAATAATATAAAATCATTAGTACATTATAAAAATAAAGAAGTTATGTCATTAAAGTTACTTTGGCAAGCTGGTTGATTCTATTTTGATGTGCGTCAGAGAATAATGTGCCATGTTACAGCTCAAATCAAATGAGATTTGATCCAGAGCGCCATTGCTGAAATTTCACCTCAGTATTTTCACCTCTGTATGTTTTTTCCATACAGTTTTCTTTCTGTTCCTTCCCATCCAATTTATTGAGTGTCAAATGACGAATGAAGATTTGTGGCGGAAATGACCCTGCAATATAGGAAAGTTCAAATATTAATATCAGTAATGTATCAAGTTAGTTACAGTACTTTTATTTGTAATGTGACATGTAAATAAATATGTGTGGCTTAATTATTTTTACCTCATCAGGATCACCATATTCAACACCATCATCTTGTGCTGGCAATTTGTAGCTGAAGAAGAAAAGTTTTCTTAATTTCTTCACAATGGCAATCATAGCAACAAGTTAAATTAATGTCAATGGCTTGGCATTAATAATACATAGCACAAACCTGAGAAGAATAGTTAGTAAAGACATATATTTTCATGCTGTACAGTACAAGAGCTACTCACTTATTTTCTGTGTGTTCTTTGCTTGAGAAACATCCATGTCTATGAGCATGGCAAACCCCCACGGTGATGCAAATCAATGCTACTAACGCAGCAAATGCCTTTAGGAAAATCCCAAGGATGTCAATATCATCTGCAAGTATTCAAACAGGACATTTAAAAAAAGGACCTTCAGGTGACACACATTAAGACAACTCAAAGGAATGACCTTGAATAGACAAAGTCCAAATGATCAGCTCCTGTGAGTTATATCCACAGGAATACAGTAACAACCAGTTGACACTGCAGATGGTAAATGATATAAATGTATCACATGACAAAAGACTGACATGACCAAACAAGTTGTAAGACCATTCTGTGTGCAATATGTGTCTCTGTGAATAAGTCAAATACAATAGTATTGTGCCTTTGACCTTTTAAGTGTTGTTTACATTAGGTAGAACCTTGTGTTGTATAGCTACCTTGGTTTGATAATATTGCCATCATCTTTATCTGTTGCTTCTGTGCTCTTGTGATTGAGGATTATTGGAAGTAGTGATTCCATTGCAAAACTGGTTTCAAAATCCCGCTTCATGCACATACAGTACAAGAACAAAGCAGATTCTACCAATATGTTTAAAAACCTGATCCTGGTACTTAATTTTGGGAGAATTAAGTGGCTGTATTCTTATTAACCATACTTCACCAGGCTTTCTGCTTTACCAGTCAAAAGCCTGGTTAATATTTTCTATTCAGTGCTTACATCCGGTCTAGAGCTTAGCTATTGTATCTGCCTGGTAATTTCAACACACATACAGTACATGCATGCATACAGACAATTTCTGTATCTTAGGGTTAGGGTTATACATACAGTATATTGACATTTGGCAGAATACATTTTGTTAACATTCGTTTGTGCCAAAACTTAGATTTGAAGACCTTTTTTGCCATACAAACGGAATCACTACTTCTGGTTCTTCGTTCACATACAGTAGCACAGACACAACAAATAAAATTACTTTGACTTAATGTACTGTATATCATTGCCAGGTAGCTATACAACCCAAAGAGTCTACCAACGTTTAACAATAATTTAAGCACAATACACTGAGACCCTTACAGTATGCAATATTATTCAAGACCAAAACATTCTTTCACTGTTTTGAATCTTTAATTTCTTTTAAAAAAAAAATCTTTAGTCAAATAAAACCTCACAGTCTTACTAATAATGTAAAAATGAATGACTGGCACTTACAGACTTCCATCAGCTGTGATGGACAGTGCGCATGTCCTGCATCATTCTTTGCTTGACAATAGTACTCCCCAGCATCCTCCTTCCTCACCCTTCGGAATTTCTGCAACAAGACACTACTTTCAAAATCAATTGATAGCATAACTCCACATGCACCGCATGCATGCGCACACGCATGCACGGCATCTATTTGAAGGTCGACTTTGCTGATACTTAATGTGATACTATTGTTCTATTTTGAGGACGTGGAATTCTGACAACGCTACCACTAGCCTACATCAAATGCATTGGGCGTAGGCTTGTGGCCATTTTCCAGCACATAGAAGGATCTCTCAATGTACTGAGCACATTGGTAAATGTTTTGGTTTGGCAAACAAGATGAAGTGTTATCAAAGCAAATGTACCAACATTCCTACTTGCTTTGTTTTTTTCATCAACCCTCTAATTCTCACCAGGCTTCCAGTGTCAGGGTTTATGGTGTAGGACGAGTTGATGAACTTAGGGATGGTCTTGGGGTCCTGAGGAAGTTCCTCATTGTTGTGGAACCAGCTGTACTGTGAGGCAGGGAAACCCTCATTCTCCAAGCAGCGCAGCTCAGAGGATGTCCCAACTGTGACTGCCACTGGTACACTGCACCGCGGTACAACAGGCTTCACTGCATAGAGATACACACTTTACTGGTTAGCACTAATACATTAGTAAGCAAACATGCATCCGTCTACAGAGAGACAAAACAAATGTGTCATAAATAACTATTTTATGACGAACATAGACTCTATAAACCTAATGGAGATACCTAATGGTGCTGAACCCATGAAACTACCAGGTTACAGTACCTCTCACTGCTAGACTGATGAGTATTTCATCAAAGTCCCTTTGGTCATCGATGGCGGCCACCTCACAACGGTATTCTGCTGTGTCTGCCCGAGTAGCGTTGAAGATTACAATATTCGCTGGCTCTTTGAGCTCTGCTCTACGTTCCAAATCCCCTTGTAGAGAGACATAAAGATAAACAGTTTTTAATGCAACCACTCATTCAAATACAATGCCATCTAGTTATTTTCATGCACTTTCCATTTAGTAAAACTTTAAGGAAATGATTTAGCTGTTTTGCAAACTGTGTTTAACTGTGTGTTTACCTGATATCCTGTTTTGAAAGTAGACATAACTAGGGACGCCATTCTTGATCTTTTTCCATTCAATCCTTGGGTTGTTTGTTGAGATAGACTCTATCAAACAGGTCAGTTCAATGGCTATGGAAAAAAAGACAAATGAGAAAAATAGCAACCCAAATCAGTACAAAAGGTAATGTAATTACAAAACATTAAACTGATTTGCCAGCAACTTACGTTCAAACTCATTCGCCCAGACGAGCTTGTCTGTAGTTCGGAGGATTACTCCAAATGATGATGGAATAAGGCCTATAAGAAAGGAAATGTATCAAAAAATGCTGATAGCACACACCTACAATAACACACAGACTAGAACATTTGCATGTTGCCCGATAAAATTTGAAAGATTAGATTAGAAACCTAATTTATACGTGTGACAGATTATACATTAGGCTTTTTATAGTGATGAAAACAGAATGTAGGTGTATGACATGCTTAGATTTGGACTGTGCATGTTTTATTAACACTTAAATGCTGTACTGCTTGATTCTTGATACTTGGTTGACTAGGGCTCTATACTAGGTCTGTTTTTTGTCTCTACACCAAATATCCTACAATCTACAAAGATGCACATCGTGTGTGAACTTGAAGATCTGCTATTTTCACAAAATGCCCCAGAATAGGGAAGCTAGGGTTCATATGGTTAATAACACCCCAATTGCATTGTTAAAAGACTCTGGGGCCAGATGTAAATTATGCATGTGTAATGTGCATGATTAGAGGTTTCACCAAAACATTCTAAGCCATCTTTATTGTACAGAATAAAGTACACATTGCCGGAAAGGTTAACCCCCCTCTGCCATTTCTCTACCTGTACTCAGTGGAAGCCAGCATGCCCCCTGTGGTTCAAAGTTACGTTTTAGATGGAAGTTTATTACAAATGCCGCACCTTTCAATATTCCTACTGTAGTTCAGACTTTGGCATTGTACACCTCTTACACAACAGCATGTGCATGGGTTGGGCCTCGGTTGCTCTGAATTCAAACTGGCAATTTAAATTCATTTGTGGTGTGCAATAACTCATCTCAGGCATATAATTGTTGTCTTTTGATAAATAAAATAAAAGCAGAGCATGCTTTATAACACTGAGTATACATTCAGTATGTCATTAAAATAGATAGGTAGAAAGATGCAAAGGGAAAGATTTGTCATTTTAAATTTAAAACAACAAGCATATACAGTGAAAAACACTGAATACTTGAAACAAAAACTAACTAGGTTCCTTGAAGCAGAAATGTACAAATGTTTAGGCTAACTAATGAACTCGACTCGAGTCTCGAACCAATGGCTAACTCGACTGAGGTAGCCATTGGTTATTCAGACTTAACACATATTTCTATATATTTTCAAAACACAAATTTGATTTAAAAAGGTGGTGGTTTCTATGCCACACAGTAACATTATATTGGTTAACATTCATCAGCACCAGAGGTTTTGAGCTTAGAAATAATAACAGGCCCTTTGTTATCATTTTCTAGAAAAAGCACACAAGATGTAGATCAGTGATGCACTGGGATTGTTTAGTTGACACCCATGAGGACAAATGAATAAAACACCTGATCTGATGAGCGGTTCTTTTCTCAACACACTCTGCTTTTGCTTTGAGTTGAAAATAATTATCAGAACAATAGACCCAATGATGTGGCTTGTTAAAAAAATCCAGTTATGGGTTGAAGTACACACCTTACAGCAAAGTGTAACTTTTTAAAAAGCAAAATGGCATGGTGCATCATTTACTTAACTTTTCTCAGACTAATATGGAGTGATACCGCAATAATTGTGTGTAAGCCTTGTTCATGCACACACAATTCCAAAAGGTTTGTTATTTATTAACATGAAAACTGCTTACTGGTGGTATGTACAGTATAATGAATTTGCGTGGGTCTATGTTTCTATTTTCTAGTCTTAGTCTCCATATTCAAACCACTTTGTCTGACTCCTACTTACAACAAAACACTTTCAAATATAATAATTGTTGGGTATATGTGGTACTGAAAGCCCCCCTGCTGGTTAATGAGGACATTCCCTTTCTCTGTGGAGGCAGTACAAAGGGATTCAAATGAAGGTTATTGTAGATAATAATAATCATTATTTATCTGACTGGGCCTAATGCACGTCAGGGGGATGCACAATATAAAAACACCACCATACAAATAGTGGTAAATCTTTGGCTCTGGCTGTCTACTCTACCACTTAACCACTTAACCCCTATTCTTCATTGACTGGGGTCCAGCAGAGATCTATTCTTGGTCCCCTCCTTTTTCCCTCTACAACAAATCCCTTTGCCAATAATAGCAAATGTGTGTGACACGTTGTGTATTTTAACCAAATGTTTGCCCATAATGTCAGCTGGGCTCGGAGAGAAGAAGCTGATGTGTAGGCTACTCCTCCAGTCAACGGTGTGTGTTACCGAGAGAGACGCAGCTGCTGTATACTTTTCCCCATAACAGTGTTTTACAGATCGGATTGTGCTGTATGTGTACGTCTTCAAACATTTGGTTATATTTATTCGGCATTAAAATCTTGTCCAAAAAACAAATATGCATTTTTTTTTTTGCCATATTCGGCCGAATATATTTCGGTGGCAGAATATTCGGTGCATCCCTAATATATGGGCATAGAAGTGACACAGGTAGACAGACAGATACATATAGAGATTTCCATATATGGGCACAATAGGGGCACAGACAGACGGGTCGGGTACAACGTGTACTCTGACTAAGCCCTCGACACTATGACTCAGACATATCGGTCGGGTCAGCGGTGCAGCGTAGGTGTGAGGGCCGCGTGGCGGCCCGAACCTCTAGTAAATATAAATTCCCCATTCCTAAGACGCACCTAGGCTATAATACATAATCTACACTGGGAATAGTTATTGGAGCCTTCAAATTGACTGAGGTATACTACAGTACGTACACATATTTGGCCAGGAAAACTGTGAATGGGTGGAGCTTATCCTGACAATAAGGAAAACATGGGTCTTGCCAAAACATCTAGTCTCCACAGCTGTGGACACTGATGAGACCTGACTCCCAGGTCTCAGCTTCCGTCTCTGTAGCTGACTTTCCCACCCTGTTCATCAAGAGCTATTTTTACCCCTGCAGTGACTGGACACAAGGAGAGCTTGTCTGACAAATGTTCCCTCTATAAACAGTGTTTGTTAAGTGGATTATTTGTCTCAAAACTGTACCATCAGTCAATGTAGGCCTAAATTCTTGCATATAGGACTGAGAAGAGAACACATACTGTATGTTAGTCGACTCTTAGTTTAAATACAGAAATTAACGACTTTTCCTTAAATAAGAAGTTTACACCGGGAGAAAGGCCCCCTTTTCCAGGATTCATGACTGAATGTAGGCTAGTTGTATACAAAACATGAAACAATAAAAATGCATATGAGTACAGAAAATGAAGAGGTAACACTTTTTGTGTTACAACAAGATACAAATTACATTTACAACAATGAGAGTGAAATTAGTGATTGTATTTTTAGCTTAATTGTTAGATTTTCATATAGATATTTAACAGAAATTATATGATGGCGTTTTTTGTATGGTGCATGTACGCTGTAATAGACTGGGGTAGTGTATGATAACTAAAGCAAAGCCCCTGATATCTGAACTAAAATATCCTTTTATAGACTCAGCAGTTTCAGAATAGTTGGCCTACCTTGTTTCTTGTCAAAAGATGCCACAGTAAACCCTAGCGCATAATTACCGCCCATACATTGCACTGTAGCAAAAAAGCAGACAGTTTAAGGCCGTGGGAAAGAATCACTATATCCAATTAAATAGACAATGCCTACAAAATGTGTTTAGCATTCTCTCTCTCTCTGTGTGACACACACACACACACACACACACACACACACACACACACACACACACACACACACACACACACACACACACACACACACACACACACACACACACACACACACACACACACGGCTAAATATGTAGGCTAAAGAGGAGGGGATCCTTTATATCATGAAAATGATCTCAGGAATTTATTGGGAACACCAGCTGATTTTTAATCCCTTTATTGTTTAAATGCATAGACAAAGTAGGTCTGTAGCTAGCTGGGGATGAAATTCTCTTCTACATAGACAGATTTTACAATCCTCTTAAATATGAAAACAGCTGCCCATCCCCAATCCAATGCTGTTGATCCAGTACATCTAAAAAAAGCCCCTTTCCCAGACATTCCACCACAGTAACTGCAAACCTGCCAAAGATAGAGCCCACACTACATCAAATAACATGGAGTAGTGCAGACAAGTTACCATAGAAATAAATGTACTACAGTGGCTATGTAATTCTAAAGCATGCCCATATATAAGAAAAAGGCAAACTTCTTAGTTCAGTGGAAAAGGGGGGAATCTAAGAAAGGCATGTCAAACGACAGCTTTACCCTATGTTTTCTTGAAATAAAAAAAGCGAATGACAATGGATAGAACAGTTGACATCAATAAACTTTTATAGTGTTTTATCAGAATAAGCAAAATGAAATAAAATAGAAATTCATCATCATTCTATATCTTTGATTCAATACATTCTCCACCACACAGCAATTCTAGTTGTCCCAAATTAAAAATTAATCTAGGATTAACTATTTCACAGATGCTGCAAATGTGCTGCCTGACATTGTTTTTCATTTAATATTAAATACTCTCTGAAGTGAATTAATTACATCCTCGCCTGGTGAACTAGCCTAAGTATATTAGTACTACTACTACTAATAATAATAATACATATGAATGCACTTTCCATTTGAAACAAATCTCAAAGTGCTACACAGTAAAAACATTAGGTGTTGTTCAACAACCTGTTTCAACACATGGATACACTTACTTTACATTACTGCAAATGCAACTATTGGTCACTGGTAACTGGACTGATCTACAAACCTAACCTTCATGAGCAGTAAGTAGTGTAGAATGATCAATGTGAACCAGCTAAGTTCAGTGTAGAATGATCCTAATCACCACTTAAATAATTGGTTTAAATTAGGCTACATCTCAATTTAGTAAGTTCTCATCAAAGGCACAATGCATAATATGGAATCAATCAACTAGTTTGCGCTCACCCCCCTGAACTCACACCAAGCACCATTGACTGCATCCCCATTCCCCAGTTAGAGGGCGGGGCTTTAACCACATTAACAGTACCACTGTAACTGGTGGCAAGCACTTGTGACCTTTTGTCCGCTATTATAGTGCCATTAGAGCAGGGGTCTTCAACGGGGGGTCTGGGACCCCTAGGGGGTCCCCTCAGAGCTACTCCAGGGGGTCTGCCAAGTCTTTGTGATAGGATTTTCTTTGTTTACATTAACCACTTGAACCCTAGCATCCCTATTCTGAGGGGAACATTAGCCGAAAATAGCAGATCTACAAGCTCGGATATTTTCGGCAAAGAGATTTGGTGTAGAGGGGGGGAAAAAGCAGATCAAGTACAGGTTTTCTAAGTATTGAGGGTTCAAGTGGTTAACTGTCCGAAAATACACATTAACATGAATCCAACACTGATGATAGTGCTGTCAAATAAGTCTATGAAGCTATCTATGAAATGTATGAAAAGGTTTAATCTGCAACATAATGTTATACAATGTGTAGTGGGGGTCCATGCTTCATCTCTCTCTCAGCTAAGGTATCCTTATTGGCCTGAAAAACGTTGTGACCCCTGCATTAGAGCACAGAAGTAAAATGCTGACTCCAGTTAACAACTTTAGAGAGATTGCTGCTCTCGTAGTAAGGGAATATGTCACCAGATATCAACCACATTACAGAGTGAGACACAGCTAGTGTGCATGTTAAATGCCTACTATGTTTTAGTGTGTATTTGTGGGGCATCAGTTAACTGTCCTTATGGCTTTAAACCCATTTTTTCCATTCTATAATTGTCTTTAAAGTTATGTGTCTGTGTCTGTGATGGATATAGCTAAACATACAAATATTATTAATCAATGTCAGGCAGGCTTATGTTCTTTCTTATAGCAAATAAAGTAAAACAAAGAACATTTGCATAACGTTATGCAGCTATTCTGGGTAATCATAAGCGATGTTACAGATAATAAGATGCATAATTGAACATTAAACCCATTATGCTACACTAGTGTACTGCAGAATGTGTGTGTGGCAGTATATTTGGCACATTAATTCCACCCCATTTGAATCGTACAAAGGCAACATTTGGCTAGCTCAGTGCATGGTTCTCAACCTGTGGGTCACATGATTATTTTTTATTTGGGGGGGGGGGGGGAGATGACAGTAAAGTGATAATTTAAGGACCTTTTTTTTTAATACCTTTTTTAAAACAAAATCAAATAAAAAAATACCATTACTGCATCATAAGTAATCAACAAACTATAATATAAAAACTGGTCAAACATTGGCCAAATTGTCAAATAATATAAGAAAGAGGCAAAAATTTCGGGAAATAGCAGATCTACAGTGTGTGACTGTGTGAGCTTGTAGATCTGCTATTTTCACAATATTTATCTGAGGAACCGAAAATGCAATGCCTCAACTCCTACAATTCCAAGTGGTTATCAGGGTGGGGGGGTCCGCAGTTCAAATATGATTATTTTGGGGGGTCGCGGCCTGAAAAGGTTGAGAACCACTGTTATAGCTAATGTTAATATATATGAAAACTATTCTAAAAACTAGATTCCGATGCATATAGCCAGCAAAAACATCGATGGCCATTAAACCCCGTTTACGCTACACAGTACAGCGTCTAATTATGCCAACAATGACAGCCCCATCATTCGCCTGCAAAGCAGCTGCTTTGAGTCAACGCTAATGGAATGGAATGCACAGAAACAAACGTTTTGTTAAACGGGGTAAAAAAAGGAAAATAAACTTACGGATGCTTGAATAGAGCACGCAAAAAGCTGTCAGACGTGCAATCGCCATCTTGTTGCCTCTGATTTATCGGTAATACTTGCAGCACACACACACACCAGCTATGTACGCTATATATATGAGAGTCAGCACCTCGCGGAGGTACAGAGGATGGATGGATGGTGGAGAGCAGAGCACAGCAGACTGCTGGATGTTGCTATCGACGAGGCTCCGCCAGGGTTTCCATAGCTACAAGGGCCAGTGTTGCCAGGTTTTGTGAGAGAAATAGGCAACCAGGTAGGTTTATGAAAACAAGCCCAAAGGAAGCAACTGGGCTCCACTAGTAGAGGCTAGAGCACTTTAAACCTATTGATTGACTGATTGAATACTTTATTTAGCAGCTTGCCCCAAAAAAAAGCACAGAAAGTACAGTTCTATAGAAAGGGATCATGCTAAAAAGGATTAAACCCAAGAAAGCACTGACTTGTTTTCATTGGGTATGGGGTCCTGTGTATTCAATTCATAGGGAAAAAAAGAAAAAAAAACTACAGCATACACATTGGCTTTTTGAAAATAGCAGATCCTGTGGATCTGCTATTTTCAAAAAAATCTTGAAATAAAATGTGGAATATTTGGAATATTTTTGCAACATTCTTACAACACAAATCTGGTATGCAGGGCTCCCTGGCACAAAACATTTTCAGATGGGCATGGACAAATTCATATTAATTTGGGGGTCATTGACATGAAAATATCTGAGAACCACTGGTTTAAACAATAATTAATACATTTGGAAACAAGCCCTCAAAAAACGCAACCCGCAAACTACCAATATTTACAAGCAACTTGCCAGAAAAACAAGCCCAAAGTTGCTTATAATAATCAGACATGGCAACGCTGCTACAAGGGCATCGGGGCGGAAGGGGGGTACTTCAGAGACCCGGAACCACTGATACATCATCAATCAATCATCCAGATTAAACGGTCCAATCAATCGATGCTAGCAATTCAGTCTTTTTTTGCTTAGAAATCGATCTCATTATTCATTTTAAAGTATTGACAACAAAACATGTATTTTCTTTAATAAAACATTTTTATTTGATCATTTACACTTGAATAACAGACCACAGGTGTTTTTTGAGTGTGAGACAAACATTGGCCTTGATGTCATCAAAGGCCAGACTTAAAATATTTCAGTGAGTGATCATTTGTATTTGCAATACATTACATTGAGTTCCTCCAACTAAACAGTAGGTGGCAGTATAAAACTACATAAGTATAAATATAAGCATCTCTCTTGCCAATATCACCCGAATAGAACAGAACATAATTGTAGGCCTACTGAAACAAAATTGGCAAGTTATTTTCATATCATTAGCATCATAGCAACGAGTTCTTATTAGGCCTACTGGTGGTGTCCCATGTGACGCCTCCTCCAAGGTAATATTGTGGTGATCATTCAAACCATTACGAAAGCAATATTGATTTTAGATCAGAGTGGCTTGACAAGTGTGCAAATCACTTGGAAACATGTCCTTCTATGTCAACAGTACCTCCCTGAAAGAAATCTTAATTATCAGCTGCATAGAAAACATCATACAAAAACAAGATATAGAATTAGGAGGACATTAGGATAAATACTCAAGTATATTGACAAATGAAGTAGAGGGCACATACTTCATTTGTGTAGCTAGCTAGGCCTACTAAACCATTGTTTATTGTAGGCCTATATTGTTTATTAAATGAATCTAGCTGATGCCTTGGTGACCACTAATCTTCCAGGGGTCCACAACAGGACAGGGCTGATACAAAAATACATGACATAAAACATACAGTTAAAATAGTAGGCTACAATCAGATACCTATGTGTATTGTATCAGTACAAACAATCCTACATTCTAAAGATCACATATGAAAACAAGAAGTATAGCACGGTTGGTTCCAGTCATATGGTCAGGTTGTTAGGTGTGTCTTCAGTAGTTTTGTGAATGATACTATTATACTCTATCATTATACAATAATAATTCATTAAATATCTAAATAAAAATGACAAACTCTTTGCCTTCTTTCAGTACCCATGCACAAAGGCCGCTGTAGCAATTACCTGCTTAGAAGTGTTGATAGTAAGTATGTTGCTAGGTAATCACTTCCCAATGAGAATGCCTCTCATGGAAGCCCCTTGTGGCCCCTCATATGAATTGTTTTTTTTCCCCCCTAGAGAATGAACCATCATTGGTCAGCCATGGTCATTTGATTTACGTTGATGGTATTTACACACAGCAACTGAATACCAAAATCTCTCTGATTGGTTGTAGGATACCAGGTTCTCCTGTGTTTAGGACTACAAAGAGATTCAGGCTCAGGCTGGCAGCAGCAGTGGCTCAGGACATACAGTTGAGCACTGTTTCTCGATGTTAATTTAACTCTGAGAGTGTACAAATGGAACCGGTTAATTTTGTTCATGAACTTTACTCCATTTACACTGTTGTTTGTTGACTAGGGTGCATAGCACTTACTCCGATCTCGAGATCAAGTAGAGCATCTGCTATATGCTACAATTGTAAATGTGATTTTTTTTTAAGGTTTTCAAAGAAAAATCTGACCTTGCAGTATCATCACTTTAAAAGGCTTTGCAAATCCCATTAAATTACGTCAAAACACTCATACTCTAACACTTAATTTGTTGTGACAGTTTCTTCCATTCTATATACATCAATAATTTGTTGTTATCATTTAACTAAATGTTATATTTTATGTATGCCCTCTATAAAGCTGTGCTGACAACAATTATGATTGTCAATACCTTGATAAACATAACAGCTGAGCTGAATAGATCATTTTATGACCTATGTCTTGGGACAGTGTATGCTTTAAATTTTAAGGATGTCACGAGGCAGATTGACAATGGTCCCCTGCTACGTATTAGCATCCCAGTGTATCTCTTTCTGGAAGGGAGGACATACAGTTTTGTTGAAGACTGCACACCATGGCGTGTGTGGCAATATTTTGATCATATTTAGTGTTAGACTTGTGTGTTAAGTGCTATGAGTGGAGATCTCAGAATTACCTTGTCTAGAGTGTAGTCCCATTCTGGGCTTAAACATGTGAATTTTGTTTCTTGGTATAATTACAAAAAGAAAGGGTAGCTGCCTTGGTAACCACTATTTGGCTTAGCAACCAATGCATAACCTGGTGTACTTTGCAAGGTCTTAAACCAAGATAAGTGTTTTTGAAAGAAATTCAGTTCATTGTGTAAAATAGCTAAAAGTCACATGGAAATTGTTAAAAGCTAGAAGTCAATATCGACATGAAAAAATCCCCAGATCTTTTGTGTTCGAGTACTACTTTAGCTAACCTTGGGATTTTTTTAGAGGAGATTAATGTAATATTTGATACATTTTCTTAGGAAACTAAACTCCCTTGCTAGTACACACTTGCCTTTTCTGGGCATGTAATAATAGGTGAACATTCAGTGAAAATAGACGAACATTTGGCAAAAATAGCTGATCTACAAGCTCAAAACACGTTGTAATGTGATGGATTGTGAGTTTTGTCGATCGCTACTTTAAAAAAAAAGGGGTTAGTTAGTAGGGTTTAACTGGTGCTTATGAGCTAAAGTGATCTTAACTGCCAGCAAGGTCTGGCTGGCACTTACAGTGGAGTGTAGCAAATATAAGCATCCACCCCCACTAAAACCTCCACTCTTTTTAAATGACCAAATAGGACAGTTTTTTTGCAGATGATAGTATGATCCGTAATAGCCTCCATTCAGGAACTGAGCTGACACGGTGAATCAAGTAGCTTATGTCAGTGGTTCTCAAACCTTTTACATCAAGGACCCCCAAATTAATATGTATTTAATCGCAGACCCCCATCTGAAAATCTTTTGTACCAGGGACAAGATTTGTGTCGTAAAAATGTTTTAAAAATATTCACATTATTTGAAGATTTTTAGAAAATAGCAGATCTACAAGCTCACAGTGCGTGTATAACATTTTTGATGCCGCATTAATTTAGCTGGGGATCCCCTGGAACACTCTCAAGGACCCCTGGGGGTCCCTGGACCCCACTTTGAGAAACGAGAAGGAGATTTTGATTTAGGCAGCAAATTGATACCAAGTTGGCAGACACTTAATCTCCAAAAACAGATTTTCAAGATTTTCTTTTTTCTTTTTTTTAACCAAAGGGGTTCCCAGATTGGCAGATGCTGAACCCAGCATTAATTAACACCATGGTATTTATAGACTTCACAACATAACTGGCACACTCATCTCAGTGATGCAAGATGAGCATGTTTAAAGATTGGATGATTAAGATGAGAGGAATATGCTATTTTCATTTAAGACATTGCCACATTTTCACTGTAAACGACCCATCCTAGAATATTGATGTATGATAAAGGTGGTGTGTGTATAATGGAAATAGCAGATCTACAAGTTTAGAACGCGTCACAATGCAATGCGTTTTGAGCTTGTGGATAAATATTTAAGTATAAAATATTCATCATTTGTCATTTCTTTATATATATAAGTCAGATCTGCCTTGTGAATTTTTTTCTTATGAAGCCTAAAAGCCAAACAGAAACGTAATCTTTATTTATATGTTCCAATGTTGAATGCCAAAACCACAATTAAATCGTTCATCGCAATTATTTGTACAACAATTAATCGTCAAGTAAAATGTCATGATCGTGACAGCCCTGGCTTGCGGGGAGATGTAGAAACCATAACATGATTACCAACTATACATGATACCTTCAGCTGATAAATTGAGTTCAACAAGATATATTAATGTGTGTATCGCTGACCTTGCTTACTAAATGCAGTGCTTATAATAGGTGTGCAGAGGTAGCCTGACAATGTACTGTACTGTGAAGAGAAGACCTTGACTCATATAGGTTGCCTTTGTCATCAGAAATATACTATAGCTGGAAATTGGATTACGTCTACTCCATGTGACTGGGTAGACATCTGATGATATGGGTATGACTGCTCTTCTGCCAAGATGATACAGACGCTTTGGTATCGTATCTATCTTTCAATGCATGTACTGTAGTATGAGTGTCTAACAGCTGACATTACACTGTCTTTATCAGGCTAGATATACTCAGACAGAGAGAAAGTTTACCAAAAATATATATAAATATAATTTTTAGTTTGTGTGTGTGGTGTGTGTGTGTGTGTGTGTGTGTGTGTGTGTGTGTGTGTGTGTGTGTGTGTGTGTGTGTGTATGTGTGTGTGTGTGTGTGTGTGTGTGTGTGTGTGTGTGTGTGTGTGTGTGTGTGTGTGTGTGTGTGTGTGTGTGTGTGTGTGTGTGTGTGTGTGTGTGTGTGTGTGTGTGTGTGCGTGTGTGTGTGTGTGTTTGGGTTGAATAGCATTCAAATACAAATGTCAACACATGGCCTTATTGTCCTATCAAATAAAATTTATGGTTTATATTTCAGAGACGACGTGTGTTAAAGGTGTCATCATTTGCTGAAACTTATGTTGCATTCGATTTGAGTGTTGTTACTTTTATCCCTGATTGTTTATTTTAGCTATTAAATTATCACCATTGCAGTTTATTCCTGAAAGTGTACACATGTAACACAAGTAAGACGCGCGAACGCTGGAAGCGAACGCAGCTCGAAAATATGTGTGTGTGTGTGCGTGTGTGTGTGTGTGTGTGTGTGTGTGTGTGTGTGTGTGTGTGTGTGTGTGTGTGTGTGTGTGTGTGTGTGTGTGTGTGTGTGTGTGTGTGTGTGTGTGTGTGTGTGTGTGTGTGTGTGTGTGTTTTGCAGGCTGTGTCTAAATTCCTGCACTCTGGCGCCCTCTGGCCCTCTACTAGGCAGTGCATGCACACAGACGGAGACACACACACACAACCCAAGCAGAGTTACATAGTAAGCTCCACTTGGTCGGAGGCGCGGCTCCTCCTTCCGCGTTCGCAAAAATGAACCCGTAAGTGAGAGAGTACAAATGGAACCAAATGGATCCGTAATCCATGTTGTATACTTTCAGAGTTAACATAACACAAGTGGTGACAACTGGCAGCACCCTGCAGTGAAGTCAGGCCGTTTACTGTTGACATCGTAAGAGGGCTGCGTTGCTACTATAAACACAAGAGAAAAGTTTGCATGCCATAATGTGATTGTGTATCCTGACCATATGCTGTAAATATGCGTGAAAGTAAATAGAAAATATAAACTGCAAAAAAAAAAGACATTAAATCTAAAAACGGCATGGCCCCCCTGTCCACTCTTTAGCTATCAGAAAGTCACCATGTGTGCAGTTTGTGAACAAAGCCCCACAAATCATAATCTATTATTCAGTGGTGAAGCTGCACGATACACAGAGAATCCGAATGGCACTATATCTGCATTGACAAACTAGTTGCTAGCGGACATGACAACTAGAGTGGTGAGAGTTTACAGTACATCTTCTTTGGCCAAATTTACGTAGTGATCTTTATAAATACGTATAAGTAATAAGTGGGACAGACATAGAATTTCTTTGGGAATCAACCACTTTATTTAAATCTAATAAATGTTTTACTTTCTGTGTTGAAAACAAATCAAGTAACCGTGTTTAACTTTTCGCTATATACTTTTCGCTATATGTGTTTCTGTGTTGCAGTCATATGGGCATTGACAATGAAACACTGTCAATGATAAGCTGAGCATATCATATCATATTGATAACTATTATCAGTGTGGAAAAAAAAGGTTCATGGGTGATAATAGTTAACATAGCTTCGAGCCATATTATCAGCTTGCCTTGCAGGTTATTGCACTGACAACGCAGGGACAGCAGTGGCTCAGTAGGTGGAGCAACCGTCTTGGAATCAGAAGGTTCCTGGTTCGATTCCTGCTTCTTGAGGTGTCCTTGAGCAAGACACTGAAACTCTCACTGCTCTAGCTGGGCAGGTACCTGTTGCCTTGCATGGTTTCCACTGCCGTCAGTGTGTGAGATGGGTGAATGTGAAATACTGTTGTAAAGCGCGAGAAAGGCGCTATATAAATGCAGTCCATTTACTAATGTGTTACGATGCGCCAATCAGCATGTTCAGGTGCTGGTACCCAGCACTGGCCAGGTTATTGTGTAGGTGAAATAGGTTCTCGCCCCCCCCCCTTGGTAGGACGAAGCACCTGTTCAGCAGGGAGGTGATCGATCCCCTGTCCTCTTGGATCTCATGTGGGCATGTGATGTCTTTCACAACAGATACCGTTGCCTAATCATGCCGATTTGCACTGATGTCGGGCATGTCCATATTTGGGCATGCAAATCTATGAACTAGGAAGGAGACAGTGGAGGGAGATAAAGTGACTTTGGATTATTGCCGGACACAGGGGGTGTCTGGCTTACATGAGGCTTTGTACCTGTTTTCTCCATACATGGGCATGGTCACTTTGTCCTTAGGCCCCAGGCATAAAAGTCTGTCCCCCTTTCGTCCATACATGGGCATGTTTTGTACCTGTTTTCTCCATACATGGGCAAAAAAATTGTTTTGGTCACTTTGTCCTTAGGCCCCAGCCATAAAAGTCTGTCCCCCTTTCGTCCATACATGGGCATGTTTTGTACCTGTTTTCTCCATACATGGGCAAAAAACTGGTTTTGGTCACTTTGTCCTTAGGCCCCAGCCATAAAAGTCTGTCCCCCTTTCGTCCATACATGGGCATAGACACAGGCTGACACGTCATGTGAAGTCTGGGTCTGGCAGAACCAGGTCTCCTGGTCTTGTTTTTCAATGCGGCAGTCTCATAACACTATTACACACTCCTCAATGTGACATAATTTATTTAATCTTGGAGCCTGAGAGCTGGTTTACCCTCCAGAAGTATAGCAACTACTGGGGCTTTACTTGGCAAAGAAAAAAAACACATGGCACCACCGCAGAGGCCCAGGTTCGATTCCCGGCAGCAGTTCCTCCAGCTTGGCCGGGTGCTACAGGTGGGAACCCGACATGGTATTGTGTCCTTGTCACTCACTGCACTAACAAGGTCTACTGGTCGGTCAGCAGGGAGGTGATGATCAGGGCCAGATAATGTGAATCTCTGCACGTGTTATGCTCTCGTGGTGAAAACTCCTCACTGTCATTTGAAAAGAAGCTGGTGACTCCATGTGTCTTGGAGGAGGTATGTCTACACCCTCCCCAGACCAACAGTTGGGGTTGGCAGCATCAGAACACAGCACATTGGCAATGACTAAACTGGGGAGAAAATTTATGCCAAATAAGATCACACTCTGTAGGGTGAAGGATGGCTGATCTGGGTAGTCACACCTGGTCAGTCGGACTGGGTTGGACTTCTACGCAAGCAGTTTGTGGTCACATGGATGTTTTGGGGGATGACTGATTTATCCTGTCTGCTAGCTCTATGCACAACAGGTGTGTCAGCACCTGGCCTGAGTCTGACTCACCTGACCAAATCAGCCATCCCACATCCCACACTGCAAAATCGAGATATTCAATTTAACTCTGTGTAAACATTTACCTGTAAGGGTCAGAATTTGACAGTAGATACCAACCATTGATAGTTTGGATTCAAAACCTGCTCCATATTCATACCATGCAAATTGTTTTTATATGGTGAGAAATGGCCTACCACAGACAGGTCCTGCCCAAGGGGCCAGCTTGAGATTTTTACATTGACTCCAATACAGAAGAGACAGTTCATATGAATGGCCTGTAGTTTCGCTGTTTTACCCCTGCTGGTGTCAGAAAGAATTTATCTTAACGCAAGCGGATGGGTTTTTGACAAACTTTAGACTAGATTTTCTTACCTTAATAAAAATTGTCATAAATACTATATGCTTCCAGTCGCTAGTTTAAAGTCTCCTTTCCATCATCATCCATCATTAAAAACCACATTAACTCTTGGCTGTATTTTAGATCAATGTGTGACAAAACAATTGAAGATAAAATAAAATAAAATACTGATGTAGTCAAGTCCAAGTTGGTGCTATGGTCAAACAGACAACATGCTGTGGGTTAAGATTTAATTTGAGCCAACTACCAAACACAATTAACTGAGACTTTCCAGTGGTTTTGAGTATAAACCATAGACAGTCAAAAGTATGGACAACGTTACGCCTACAGACGGTAAATGAAGCCTATTTTTCAACGATTTAAAATCCGCCATCTTTCTAAATCCTTTGCACTCGGAAATGAATGCTATTGGTTGGGACCAGAGCGGGAGTGGGGAATGAATGCTATTGGTTGTGAATCTTGTCAATCAAAAAATCACAAGCCCCTTCTACAGCATACCCTACTTTATCAACAATTTTAAAATAAATGGGACCATAATTTACCAAAACGCATATCATGGTGATTGAAAGAAGACTTTAAACAAGCGACTGGAAGCATATAGTATTTATGAAAATGTTTATTAAGGTAAAAACAAGTGTAAAGTTTGGCAAAAACCCATCCGCTTGAATGGAGCTTAATTACTTCTGACACCAGCAGGGGTGAAACAGCGAGACTACAGGCCATTCTTCCTACATAGCCTCAATTTACAACTCGGAAGCTGGCCCCTTGGTATTAACATACTCTTAGACGAATACCATAGAAAAGGACACTCTTTTTTGTTGTTGTTCTGAATTGAAGATATTGACCAAGACACATTTAAATGAGCCCATGCGACCAGACCTTCAATGGATGCAAAAGCCCTAGCCTGGTCTCAGTGGGGTGAATAGCTCATGACTGACAGATGTGCATGCATGGTCCTATTTCTTTTCCATGCAACATAAAAGACAAGGAGGCGATATTATTCGCACTGTTAGGGAGAACTCACTTGATCAATGTTGCAGGCACAGCGGGCTTGGTTTCTCAGTGCTCACGCATGTTGAAACAGCTAGAGCAGGGGTCTTCAACAGGGGGTCCGGGACCCCTAGGGGGTCCTCAGAGTTACTACAGGGGGTCTGCCAAATCTTTGTGATATAGGATTTTTTTTTTACATTAACCACTTGAACCCTAGCATCACTATTCTGAGGAACATTAGCTGAAAATAGCAGATCTACAGTGCTGCGAGGCGTTGTGTGCTTGTAGATCAGCTATTTTCGGCAGAGAGGTTTGGTGTAGGAGCAAATCAAGTATGAAGTATTGAAGGTTTAAGTGGTCAAATGTCTGAAATGAAAAAAATATATATAATTTACACAACACTGATGATAGTAAATATTAATAAAGCTATCTATGAAATCTATGAAAAAGTTGAATCTGCAACACAATTGTATGCAATGTAGGGGGTCCCTGCTTCATCTCTCTCTCTCTCTCAGGCAGCTAGGGGGTCCTTGGGCTGAAAACGTTGAAGACCCCTGTGCTAGAGTAAACCTAAGCTTCTTATCAGTGTAGCCATGTGTGCGCAGTGGGCAGCATGCTTAAGCAGCATCCTCGCACTTGCAGTCGTCGAGGAAACAGACAAACGATAGTGCATCTGTCGCCACACCCATCATACAAGCCAGACAGTGCAGTAGAAGAAAAAAGAACGTTTATGTCGGCAACACAGACTAGACAGCGACATAACAGTCGAAGGCTACAGTAAATATGAGCGACAGATGAGTCACCCGCACAGACACATTTCCTCGTATTAAACCAACTGCGTGAACAGATCTGACTGGACTGTGTACCCCACTGCCCTATGGACCCATTAATAATATAACGATTAACCATTATTTAAGATTGTACAGACGGGTGAATAGTGCACTGTGATGGTGCACATGGTGCCACTTTTCGGAGAGGTATTTAAAGATGTGAACGAGGCTCTCTCTGTCAATGCGCATGATACTGCGGTGGTTCCACTACTACGGCACGCTCCAACTCACCTTGAGTCGGTACACGACTGTCTGTGCTGCTGTCACTCGGGTCCAGCGTTGCCAGGTCTTGTGTGAGAAATAAGCAGCCAGGTCTATGAAAACAAGGCCAAAAGAAGCGACTTGGGTCACTGCGACACGTTGTGAGCTTGTAGATCTGCTATTTTCAAAAACTCCTGCCATAAAATATGGAATATTTTGAAACACAAATCCCTGGGCACAAAACATTTATGAAAATATTTGAGAACCACTGCCACTGGTTTAAAATAATAATATAATAATAATAATAATAATAATAATAATAATAATAATAATAATAATAATAATAAATAAGCAAGTACACTTTAGAAACAAGCCCAAAAAAAACACAACCATAATTTTTTACAAGCAACTTTACAAAAAAAGCAACACTGTCTCACTCCCCAAAAGGCCTTGAGGGGGCCGGGGCAAATAATTAAGGCAAAAGTTCTCGCTCAGGGTACTAAAGTATAATTCGGGTCCTGCATGAAGCACACATTATACTTACTACCCTGACAGTTCTCAGTGTTTTTGACTGCCCCGACAAAAAAACGCCGGAGGCTCCCCGTCTCAAACAGACTTGAGCCACGGGAGGCACCGAGTTAGGCAAGCGAGTCGCCATGCCGAGCGTTGCACCAAAGTCGCTTATAATAAGCCGACATGGCAACACCGACTCGGGTCCATCCGGGCCGCATAGGAGAACCAATACACGCCCCACGGCTTCGACCAGGAACCAATCACATGGCGGGAGAGGCGGACCCGTGGATAACATTCTCACACTACGGCTTCACTATGCGATTGTAAAAACCGTCTCCATCTACTTACTATAGAACCGCGGCGGTGCAGGTGCTCTGTCTCTCCGGGAGAGGATGCGGATGGAAGGACGGGGGAGGGAAGAAGGGATGAAGGGAATCGTCAAGAGGAAAGAATAGAGAATATGAACTAGGGGAGTGATTGATAAGACATCGAAGGTCGAATATGAAAGGTTGGTCGAACGGGGCACTTTGCGTTGTAAGAGCTGGTCGGCAATAGTACTATGATTTGGTATGTGGCCACTCTGATAGCAAGTGTATTCAGCACCAGAGGAACGGCCGCTCAAGGTGAGTTGAAGTGCAATATATCTTGTGTTTGTGCCGCCCATAACATATGATTTCTGGCGTCTTCATGTGCGTTTGGTGTGGGGTTTGTTGAGTCGCATGACATTTTAATGATAAGCTTTGATCCCGCAGGAACTGGGGGGTCTCTATTTCATTGTAACAAATGGCTACATCATGTCACGTGAAGTTCAGCGTTTGGTTAATTCGTAGCCCATTATTAGAGAAATAGCTATTGTCTTGGAATGCATAATGCATGATAGCGTCATTATATTTGCATTTTAGGCTATATATGATATCACAATCATGCCGATATCCAAATTGACCATTTTATGGTTGAAGACTAATAGATTTGTGCGATATGGCTTTAATAGGCCTGCATTGTGTTGCAGTCTGCCATAGTGTACCCATTACATTGTAAGTTAGAATACTCCGAGCAAATGTCACATTTTAAACACATGTGGGGGGGTGACATATTGTATCATCATCATCATGGCCATGCAGTCCCATTTGAGTTGTAGAGAAAGGGGTGTGACCGCCATAGTCTTTAAAATGGAAAAGAAACTATAATGCATTGTATGTTAGATTAAATACAATGCTGCATATCATAGAAATGATCCCTGCATGCATTGTACATCCAGAATGTAGCCTACTGTACGAGCACACTGCGCTGTCTCACAAATGCTACAACTAGCCTAGGCCACTACAGGCTAGATCGGGGTCTTCAACAGAGTTACTACAGGGGGGCTGCCAAATCTCTGTGTGATATGATAACAAATGTTTTTACATGAACCGCTTGAACCCTATAGCATCCCTTTTCTGAGGAGAACTTTAGCCCAAAATAGCAGATCTACAAGCTCACACACCGCCTCCCACTGCAGGCATTGTGAGCTAGTAGATCGGCTATTTTTGGCAAAGAGGTAGGCAGACCAAGTAAAAAAAAATAAGTTTAATCTGAAACACAATTTTATACAATTTAGAGGGGGTCCCTGCCTGGTTCGTCTCTCTCTCAGCTAGGGGGTCCTTGGCCTGAACAACGTTGAAGACCCCTGGGCTAGAAGACTGCAGTTGTAGCTCTAGCTGTGCTAGACAGTTCAACCAGTTCATCCAGTAGTATTCATCTATCTAGTGGCGAACCGAACAGTGTATCAGTTTGTTGGTATGTTTTAAGCACGCCGTATTGACCTATGTACTTACTTAACCTTGCTGTTTCATTGATGTCCAGCTGAGGGAGACATTTGCCAACCTGCCGCCCATAGTAACTGATCTCAATGACCCCACATGCTAAAACTGGTCTGCGCACAAACTGTCTGACTCTGAATCCTCTGAAACGGCAAGTCAAGGCTCCTCTCACTGCAGTAAACTACACACTCATTAAGGAATGGGATCCTCCCAGAACTACTGTTGGAGGAACACACAGATGTGGCTTTATATGTGGGTGGGGAAAGGGCTGCAATAGCCCTGTGCTATATTATCTGAAATTGAATTAGTTATAATTTCGAAGTTGAAGCTCTGATACAAACCACCACGGTTTACATCACATCTTCACCTTAAACAATGAATACACTTTTTGATGATGGAACCCTCCCATGGCCATGAGTTGATATTTTTTGGCCCCATTCTATAGTGCAAATAAGAATGCAGAGTCATGTTACCCTATGTGCCACTGTATTCCATTTTAGCAGCAGCATGGCAACGTGTAGTAGGCTATCTATTCTATGCCTGGCATCACATAGCCTACAAGCCCAGAAGTGTTTATTGAAACCTTTGATGTTTAAAAGAAATTCAAGGATATCACAGTCAGTCAAGGTGGTCTCAAATATGAAAGCCACCACCTATGCACCTGTTCCATTCATCATATGTGATTAAGCCAGGGGCTAGTGATTGGTCAGGGTCAGCTTATTTTACAACTCATACCTGCCATTTGAGTTGAAAGTTGAAACCCTCCTCAACATCATACAAAAATAGCAGTCACACGTGACTGCCAAGATGAAGAAGACAAAGACGAAATGTTTGATTCTACGTTTAGACTCAGATCTCATTGATGGGTGGTGCAGAGCAGATTTCAAGTCAGTGTAAGAAGGTTAGCTGAGAGAGTTGAGCATCAGTCCCGTTTGCAGTATATTTTTGTGTGTATCTTGCCGATAAAATATAACCAGGATTGGTTGTACTTATTTGCAATTCTTCGGTGAACACAAATATAACATCCTCTTGGATTAGCTAAATGTGTTCTTGTCCTCTTTGAGGCTGATGTTGGCGGAGGTCATTAGAAACTTGAATGACACAGCCGTGATCATTCACAAATTTGATCGAGTGTGATGGACATGAGGGTAGAGGTGTCATTGGTGTACACAGGGAGTAGAAATGGAAAGAACACACCCCTATGATGGAACTATGCTTGCATCTGACATGTACGGATCCAGACACATGAATTGTCTTCTCCCTGTAACAAAGTAAAAGATTTTCCAGCAAATTAAAGGGGCAGCGTTAATCTGGGACAGTTTCAGAATAATGAATTAATTATTAAATGTGGAGCTGAAGTTGGCAGACAGAATCCAGACATAGTGGCAACTGGAAAGAGGGAGTCTGTAGTTCAAAACAATATTGGATTTTGACATTTTTTGGCGAGTGTGGACGAAGAGCTACCCTGTGAGTGTGTTGAGTGATTGTCAGGCACAGACAGGACATTAGTCATGACACTCCAAAATCCAGTAGTCCAACAGCTCTGATGGCCTTGGTGAACTGGATTTCTGGTGAACTGGATGTTTCCATCTGTTTTTCCATTCCTTTGAGCCTGCTCCTTGATCTTTCTAGGTGTACATCTTGAAAAAGGAAACCAAATCCATAAATAAGTTACCAGTTGTACGTCTCAAAGCAGTTTACTTTGTACTGTGCTTGCAGACTTGCTGTTCACTTTCAGGCTATGGCTTCTATAGGTTATGGTTTATTTGAATATACTGTTACTGTATAATATTGGACCAGGGTATGGAATATTGTATTACATTGAATTGCAAGAGATGGTTGAAAACAAATGTGTGATTTTCTCATATCTTAATTAAATATCAAGTTTTATTTTTATGCACATGAGAATAGATTATGTACAATACATAACTTAGCTAATATATATTTTTATCTTTCAAATCATGCAAATTAGCACAGGCTTATTAGATTGTATTTTCCATGGTCCTGGACATTACATTCTCATACATCACAATGTTTTGGAAAATTATAAGGCTAGACTGCAGACTGCCTTTTGGTGAAATTACCATTTCCATCAGACCAATACGTCAACAGAACATCCCCCAAGCATCGAAGCAGCTGCATGCTGCTTAGACTCTCTGTAATAAGTGTCACTGTTGGATGTGCTGTACATTATGTGCAGTCCATAGGTGGTGGTAGGGCTGGGCGGTATGACTTCAAATATCACGTTTATTTCAAACTTTTGCCTCGAAAATAGCAGATCTACAAGCTGTCCCACACACACACACACTCACAACATGTCGCGATGTGAGCCTGTAGATTGGCTATTTTATAAATGTTTGTACGCCACAATGGGTATAATTGCAGTATAATACTGGGTTAAGTGGTTAATCAGACGATATAGCCTAATCGATTTAGTCGATTATAAAAAATATGTAGAATGTTTCGTGTCGATTTTTCTTATGAAAATAAATACATATATATATAATACCTGCGTCTTGATAATTCGATTAACCTATATGAGCAAGTTAGTCGGACTCGGTTTCAATACATTTTTGGTTAATTGCCCAGCCCAGGTGGTTGTGACAGACATCAAAAGATGATGTGCCAGATTGGGTTGCACTGTTAGGGTAAATCCCATTTCAAAGCAATCAATGAAACAAATTCATAATGGACAAAATAATTCTTGTTGAAAGTCAATGGACTTACATTACATCTCAGATTATCTTCTTAATTGACCGCCACTTGAATGGATTTGATGTGATACATACAGTAATGGTTTTGTATCAGGTCTGTCAGGATTCGTTTAGTTTTTGTTTGTGCATTATTTTTGCATGATGCGCATTCTACAAGGTTTCTTACAGTTTTTGGTGGTTGTTCACTAATTAGCTGTGAAGAAAGTGCATGATGTGCACTGTACTCGACACTCTCCCTAAGCGTATATATTTATACACTGATAACCATACTATGCATGTTGTTAAACTCATGGTTTTCGTTTTTATAGTTGTTAACTTTAAACTTTAAACCGTTATACTTTGTGTGTCATTAAAGCTGGCATAATGGCAATTTGTTTTTTCATTTTATTTAATCATAACAAACAATAAAGAACTATAAGTTAGGCTTTACACATTAAATCCATTTTGAACCATGGATCAAAGTTGGAATGTAACCTTCAGCTTCCATCTAGGCAATGATGGCTACACCTTTTTGTCTAAAGTCATAGAATTTCCCAAGAGCTCCTTTAACACTAGGGCAATGCCCGTTGGGAACACATGCCCTTCTGGTGGTTATGCAATACCCGTTGTACCTGTTGTCAGAGTACTTAGTGCGGTAACCGTTATCATAGTACTTGGAGGCCAGTCTATGATGTCAGTACTATGACGACATATTGATGACATTAGGGCTCTCCATAAAGAGCCTAAAAGGGACACAGATATTTGGATTTTCTGTTATGTACAGCCGCCCGCCGGTGCAGCTGAATTCCCTCTCAGCACAACACACCTTTGGGTCCTCAGTAATGCAGGAGACAGACTGACACACACCACAAAGACTCATTTATAGATATACTAGGCTGATGCCTGTTGGGAACGATGCCCGTTGGAAACCATATCCGTTGGGAACGCATGCCCATCCGGTTCTGCAATACCCGTTGTCAGACAACTTCGTGCAGTATCCATTATCTCAGTACTTGGAGGCCAGTCTATGGCATCAGGACTATGACATCACTTCATATTGTTGGTATCAGGATCTCCATATATGGACATAGCGATTGGATCGGCGGTTCTGGAAAACCGCTGAGCCAACCGGCTTCACACCCACACTCCCTCAGGTCCTCGGTGATACGCAGGCCGCCAAGTTTAAAGTCGGTCGCAAGGACGGTTCTCGAGATACGTGAAGGACAGGCACACACGCACATACGCAGAGATTTGTGTAATTTATAGTAGGATATACTTCTTTACTTGGGAAAATGTCATTATTATTGTAATAATTTCCTCCATTTGATTTTGGGTTATTATTGGCCCAATACCTTTAAATTACATTTACATGTTGAGAGAGCTTTCTCACATATTCTTCATTTTACCAATCAAGCGTCTCTGTGGTGTTCTATGTGTCATTTCACCTCTTTTATGGTCCATCTATTCATTTACTAATTCAGAAGTCTTGCAGATTTTCCTATAAATATACATTAGTCACTCTGTACTTTCTACCTCCTAATCATGAGAGTAAAGCTTGTAAACCTAGCTTAAAAGAAGTCCTGTGCTCAAGCTGTGGACAGCACACTCCTGCCAACACAGCACTGGGCATGTGCCAGCGCTTTCTGCTAATGCCTCCCCTCCCTCAACCAGAACAGTCCCGAAGGAATCTCCCTTCAAACAAAGCCTGCAGCATTCTGGGAAAGCCAGTTTAGTTTTGAGTGTACTGTATGTGGGTCTAGTTTGCAGGCCAGTGTCTCTATCCCATAACGTTAAACAACGTAATGAATGCATACGTATACGTACATGGTATGCTTGTACAGTTGTCTATATTCTTACATTTGACTGTTTCTGTCATTGTGTATTAGTGCCAGGTTATGATCTGCTTACCTTGCTTCACAAGTAAGTCAAACGTTTCTGTCAAATGAACATCCGCTGGGTGAGACGGAAATCACACAAGCTCTGGTCAGGCAGCCAAGGAGAAAATTGACTGTCTTTTCAACAGGGAGGTTCAGAAAATGGGCAGTCATAGGATCAACAGAAAATAAATTAGACCTATTACTGTTGTGCTTTTACCATAGTGCTTATAACCGCGTGAACCCTAGTGTCCCTATTCTGGGCATATTTGTTATGGCTCGGCTCTAGGCCACAACAAATAAAGGGGAAACAGGAGAGAGTTTAACAAAAATGTGTGATTTTATTTACAAAATTAAATAATTTTAACCAAAATGCAAACAATAGAGCAGGCATACTTCCAAACAATGCAATCATAAGTAAAACACAAATGCTTTCTGTGTGGACATGCCCCAGCAATGTGGCTTAGGTGGAAAGAAGAGACATAACGATACAGTTCCCTGGTTCTTTTTATACTGTGTGGGAGACACTGGCCAGGTGTCTCCAATCCCCTGATCACCTCCGATTCCACCCTCCAACCAGCACTGCAACAGAGAACAGTTAGAATCCTAGCAAAGGCTCCAGGGGGCCGTCATAATATCATAAAAGGCGAACATTCAGCGAAAATAGAGGAACATTCTGCAAAAATTGGGAGCTTGTGCAGTAGATCTGCTGTTTTCAGCAACAGGATTTGGTGTAGAGGGATTAAAGGAAGGGGCCAAGTACAGAACGGATTATATAGGGTTTAATTGGTTAATTCATTTTGTGCAATGTTGGTCTTTTTGCACATACTTTGAATTGTGGGTGGTCATTCCTTTGTGTGTTGTTGGGATCTGGATGTCTTTGACATTGTGTCCATTACTTTTACTTCAAAGTCCATTTGCTTCACTTGGCTGTGATGAGACATGCAGCCAGATTTCAGTAGCATTGCTTATAACACAAATAACAGCAACATAATCAACTGTAGCCTTGAAGTGAAAGACCTTGCATAACCTGGGATTTATTGAGTTGGTTCAACAGTTACACTGCTGTAAGTAGAGCTGTGTATAGTTCCACACACAGTGATTTATTGATGGTGACTAAGCATGGTTTCTCATAACCAGCTGTAATTAGACAAGACATATGAACACACTAATGACACTATTGATTACTATTAGCCCCAACATGCCATTTTGTAATCCATTTGTAAATTGTAACACCTTTCAGTTCATGGCTAAGGATTACAGTACAGTATATGGCTTGTCTGAACAGATGCCCTCTGTTGCTGCAAAGGGAAAACCAAAACTGGCATGCCTCTCTCTCTCTCTCTCTCTCTCTCTCTCTCTCTCTCTCTCTCTCTCTCTCTCTCTCTCTCTCTCTCTCTCTCTCTCTCTCTCTCTCTCTCTCTCTCTCTCTCTCTCTCTCTCTCTCTCTCTCTCTCTCTCAACCCTGTGCTGCAGCAGGTGTCAGCACATTCATTGCTTCCCTAATTGGGACTGTGCCATTAGAGAAGGTCTATAGATCAGTGGCTCTCAAACCTTTTCATTTAAGGGCCCCCAAATCGATGTGTATTTGGCTGCGGACCCCCATCTGAAAACATGTTGTGCCAGGGACCACCATAAGAGAAGATTTGTGTACAGCAAATTCAAAATTATACAAAAATGTTTTCAAAATGTTCAACAATAGCACATCTACAAGCTGACATCTGCATCTGTGAGCTTGTAGATCAGCTATTTTTCAATAGCCAAAGTATGAAATAGGGTTAAAGTGGTTAAACTGATGCTAAATTAAATTAACCCATTAAGACCTGGAACGCATCTGTGTCACTTTAGATTTCTTTGGCTATTCAAAAATAGCAGATATACTTGTAGATCTGCTATTTTTGAAAAATCGTGAACTTTTTTTTTTTTTTTTTTAATGTTAGGATTTAGAAAACATTTCTAAGAATCGCCTCAGGTCTTAATGGGTTAACTCATTTTGCTGGGGGACCCTGTGGAACCCCCCCCCCCCCCCAGGACCGCTGGGGAACCCCTGCTATAGATGACGATGAGATCGATGAGATCTGATGAGATCTGAAATAAATGTATTTGAGAGTATAGATGACACTGAGGTCACTGTCTTGTCAGCTGAATGCAACCCTGTGTATCAGCAGTAGCTGGCAGCATTGTTTACTGAATGGGATTAAGCGATAGTATTTGGTCTACAAATAGGTGACAGGTGGTTAATTTTAAATGAACTCTGCTGGAGGGATGGGTCATATGATAGCTGATTGCACTTCACTATGCAATTACAGGTATGAAAGCAAGCAGCCATGGTTGTACAGTTGAACAGAGATATACTGTAGTAGAGTGCCAACCTGTGTGCGTGCGTTTGAGTGTGTGTGTGTGTGTTTGTGTGTGTGTGTGTGTGTGTGTGTGTCTGTGTGTGTGAGAGAGAGAGGTAGACGGAAAGAGGAAACAGAGTCATGAATCGTTCACTGATATGTTGAACTAGTAGTAACTTGAACTGGGCTTGTGAACTAAAAGTTGTTCGTTTTAATCCCTGAACGAACTGTGAGAGAAAAAGGCATCAAAAGACGGTTGACAATTACCGTTCAAGCAACACTCAGGGATGTTGTTGGGCAGTGGTGGACAGTAATTAAGTATATTTACTTGAGTACTTTTTTTTTTTTTCAAGCTCATGACTTTCACTCCGCTACATTTACTTAGAAATATTGTACTTTTGATTCCACTATATTTCTAGGAAGGGACTCTTGGGACCCAAACTTACAAAAAATATGTTATGAATGAACCGCTTAAGCCATACGCGGCCCTCACATCTAGAGTTCGGCCCAATATGCCCATATAAGGGCGAATCAGAGGCACCCAGGGGACACATGCCCAAGAGGTGTTGTTCGTCATTAACCATCTAATAATACATGGTTTTGGTCATGGTTGCCTGATCAGTTCCATATAGTACAATACATTTGGTTTATGTTGTGTATGACATCAGTAGATATTGATTATGCACTTGACAGGGCCATAATCATGTCCATTTGACAAGGCCTATAATATTATGTGCATTTTTATATGCATTTGACAAGGGTTAGTAAATGATGTGCATTTGACTCCATATATGTGAATTTGACGTTTGACAGTGGGATTTCATGTAATCTAGGGTGGACCACGTTAGATCTCCATGGTTACTCAAGAGGTTAGAGTGAGCAACTTCATGCACATATTCAGACATAAATGGTCAACCCGGAACTCCACATGATTTGTTTGAATCTGATGTTGCGACGACACTGTTTGTTTGGGTGTGATGTCATGCTGTCACAGTCAGCATGACACACACGCCATATGTATGGCTGTGCACAGTGACTGTACAGAGGCCCTTCAACATGCAATTCGTTGCCTTTTTTTTCATCATTGTCACTTGACTCCCGAGATCACCTAATGTACCTTATGTTGAAGACTGGTTATAAAAAGTTAGGTTTCTCCGACAAACTGACATTCATCACATTTGTGGTACCCCTATGGGTCTAAGTGAAATTATTTTTGGCTCTATGAGTTGCTTAGAGGCCCCTCATTATGTGATTCTAATTTGGGGTCGGTTGGACGTTGAGTTCAGTCAGGATCTCCCACAAACTTTGGAAGCCAATTATAACCTATCGTTATGAGGTGTCTCCAAATAATAGTTCAGCTTCAAATTAATAATATAGAAAAAAATATCAGGCCACATCAGGATACATTATAGCTGCATTAAAGGGGAAATACACTACAATCCGCCATAAAGGAGCACCTAATGTAATCTACTGTACCTTCTACTGTACCCTGTACCTTCTACTTTTACAAGTTGTGTGTGTTTTATATTGTATTTGAGTCTGTATATTCCTAGAAATAGACATATTGGATCATGTATGGTACAAGTGCTGATTGTGTTTGATTTTTATAAACCCATATACAATAGTACAATGAAATTCACCACAACACAGACATACCTCTCCATAGTCTCACACACACACGCACACACGCACACGCACACGCACACGCACACGCACACGCACACGCACACACACACACACACACGTGCACACACATGCACATTCAGGCTGTTCTCTGTGGTGACCTTCAGCACATGCAGGCTGGCATTCAATTACCGCCCTGTCAGTGGCCCATCCAGCCCAGTTGCTGCACGTCCTTGAGTTTCCCTCTCCAGGCCTGGTCTAGTCTATATTCCATTTCAGCCTCTACTGTACATTGTGTGTTCTATCCAGCATGATCTGGTGCTCGTGTCATGTCCTCATCTTGCACACACCTCTCAGGCTTTTACCGTTGTTTTTCTTTGACTAAATATCGTCGCTGTCGGGTGAGAACAAAGTCCAAAATCGTTCCTTTGTATTGATATATATACATTAATTTTTTTTTGAAAATAGCCGTATTATAAAGTTGAAGGATTCTGGCTGACAGTGACTGTATGTGCCTGCATCAAGCATTGCTCATCTTCTATAAGCAGCAACCAAAGGATTTCCGTATCAGTGTAGAGCAGGGGTATTCAACTACATTAGGCAGGGGGCCCAATTGTAAAATGACTTGAAGTCGGGGGCCACAAAACCGTGTTTGTGGTTAACCGTTTGACTGTTTGTTGTGTGTGCTATATAGGACACAACAATGGACATATTATGTCCATTACGGTAAATTAATAGGGCCTGCTTCATACTGCACTCATGGCTTTTGATGTTTGATAGGATCATTTCTGTGCCAGTCCTTTATAATGCACAGGCTTTGATTTGGATATTGAGAAAATAAGAAGATATGTCAGTGTTCTGTGCACGGGTCCCTCGTCTTTGTGAGAAGAGAATTGGAGCCAGGTTGGCAAGGTGAAGTTGGCAATGTTCGGATGAAGGCTTATTTTTTTGAGCATCCGGCTGATAAGAGCACAAGCTCTCATGATGCATTTCATTAATAATGGAGAGTTAGACCATCATTCAGCCCAGGGCACTATTGAGGATGAATGAATCATACTGTGTAAAACCTACAAGTGGATGGAGATGTAGAAGATGGAAGATCAAACAAAAAGATCATACAAAATCCACTAAAAACTAACCAATTGATGGATTTGAAAGCCACTCAAAACTCAGAATTAGCTACAAATGGATGCCATGCGATGGATGAAATGGACTCAAAACTCATCTGCTGTGCTTTTTTATGTTGATATGCCACTGAAATGTAGTGATATAGCTACCTGAAAAAACAGCTGAACTACTTGAAAGATACATTATTCAGAAAGTAGAGAGAAGTAGACAACATTTCTGGCTGTTTGGTTTCATTGTCCCGATGAAAAGGTTTTTAATACTTCTACTTTTGATACTTGTACTTTTACTTTTGATACTTAAATACATCTTAACACTTTTTCTTAAGTACATACGATGAGCTACCTGAACACTTTACAAGTGATTTTCTTAGGGGTGACTTTAACTTTTACTGGAATAAAAATATCTTTCAGGTAAGATACAGTATCTGTACCTTTGCACCAAAAAATAAATAAAATAATAGCATAATAAGTGAACCCTTTAACCAACCAGTTACAAATTCCTCAACGGTCTCGTTTAACTATGAACATTTTTTTTCATGTGTGTTGTCACGGTCTTGTGGGCCCCAACTTTAAGTAATTTGTGCCCCCCTGCCTAATCTAGCTACCCCAGACGTGCTCCAACAGCACGCAGCACAGCAGATCTACAGTAGTAGGCCTATATTAGGAAACATACCGCCCAGAGTGGTGGATGGTCTCCACAATTTACTCACCAAAGATTACATTTACCCGCATTTGGGTTCTTGTAGCAGTGTCTTGACTGCAAATGCAGTAGGTGGTGGGTGTTACTGTAATTAACCTGAGTCACCCTGAGTGAGTCCCAAACCTTTCTAAACAGTAGCCTACGTTTTATTCTTATCGGGCTATTGGTTGGTTAACTATTAACGAGCTTCGGTTAACGTCAAAATGGTCATTCTGTACAACCAACCATCTAATAATAATTTTGTACATTTATTCTTACATTGGAATGTGGAATGTGTTCCAGGGGCCACAAGAAAGCTCAGCTGGGGCCGGATTTGGCCCGCGGGCCGCCAGTTGAATATCACTGGTGTAGAGTATAGACACTGGATACGCTGTAAAATCCTATTTTAATTTAAATCTGAGAGTATACAAACGTAACAGACCCTTTATAGGTCCATTCCATTTGGTTACATTTGTACACTCTCAGAGTTCCCAATTGACACAATATTTAACACAAGATTTTACTGGGTACCATATGTTGTAGAATACTGTGCTGGTGTTGTAAATCTCAGACCAGGAAACTCAAAGGCTTTTGATTTCAAATTCTATATCTTTTTATTTTCCATGCGAGTTTCTACAGTATATATTATGCAAATATTTCACAGCCGTTATCCTCAGAATTGCTCCTATTGCCTGCAATTGCCTTGAGTTAAATACAAATCATTACTGGATATACAGTACAGAATACTTTTCATGCAAGTGCCATTATCTGTGCTGCCATTTGGAAAAAGCTCTCAGAAATCTCCTGTGGCTTTAAAGGGACACTATAGCAATTTTCAACATTTATCGCTTTATATTTGTTATTGGCCTAATGTTCCATTAGCAGCCATAAAACTGGTCAGGCTTCTGTGCTTCTCTGAAGGGATGCTGAAGTTGTGCTGGAAAGGTTTACTCCAGTTATGTCACTGGGCTACTGGGCCGCTACAATGGGCAGCCGTGGCCATGTCCACATTTGCTGTGTTTACAACAAATTAGGCCAGCGATCTTTACTTAAAGAAATATGAATCAGGCTGATGTACTGTTATGGCGGCCATAGACTGTTGGCAGGGGGAGGCAACAAGCCCCCAGGACCGCGGGGGCTTTTTGAAGCAAGAATGAACTAGTGACTTGGCGCTTAAAGGACACTACTGCGCCTGCTCCTATGGCCTGGGAACCAGTGGTGTGTTCTACCGTGTTACTTCCGGGGGAGCATGTGCTGGGTGAGAAACTTTAATTGAAATGAATGGGCGGGGATATGGGGTTCGTTCTATGCAACCTTTTCAGGTAAATGATCGCTGTGGCGACTCAGTGCCAGCAAGTAAAAACCACAATTGCTTTCATGTCTTATTATAGGCTGCTAATTAAAATAGTATAAGCATAGAATAAGACAATTTAATAATAAAGCCTCACAAATATTGTGAGACCCCCCCCCCCCGGGGGTTCTTGTATTCTTGTATTATTTTTTACTGAGGTTAAGGTTAGGAATAAGTTTAGGGTTAGGCATAGTTTTACTGAGGTTAAGTTTAGTAATAAGGTTAGTTTTAGGCATAGTTTTACTGAGGTTACGAATACCTGGTGGCGACCGTTCTGTGGTCGCCAGATTTGACTCCGGGACAAGGGTATTCTGGGGCTTACTCACTTACTGTATGCCACGTAATGAAGAATTATCCTCCTTGCATTGTGCTTCAGTTTGCTTCATGATCTGCCTGTTATTTGGTCAATTTACCTGACAATTGCAGACAGTGAAATTTACTGGATGATATGTTACCCAGTAAGAATTTGTGATCATCGCTGCAGTAAATCTCTGTGCACGATAGATAAAACATATTGGTCTCCTGGATTTATGAGATGTCTGATTTATGCAGGGCTTACTCAACAGATTTCTGCCTGAGCTTGTTTGTCTCTCCTTCAGTTCATTCGGTCCGTGTCCACGTTGTATACAAGTTGTTTTACTAGCACAGCAGGTAATTACCTAGAATTGACATTATCTCGTAGGTGCGTTGATAACTTTTAACATCTGTTTTATGTTGAAAGATTTCAGCCAAGGTGGAGGTAGATCAAGGAGGCCTGGACCATGATATGCACAGCTGGCATTTATGTCTTGTTGAGACGGTAAATATGTTCCCTCCAATGAGCACCGTAAACCCTATTGGGTCACAGTGTGTCCATTAAGAAAATGAAAATGGCAAAAGCAGTGACCAGGAGCTTGTGCTGATTGCTCCCTCATGAGGAGGATCTCATAAAAGAGTTATGGAGTTATTAGCCAAGCAGTATATTATCTGTAGTCTTTACAATCATTAGATCTGTCCAAGATGGCTCTCCATGCCACCAGGATCCGAAAATAATGTCGGGCAGAAACTTGAACTGGTGAACCGCTGCAACCTTAAAGCTGTGTTGTGTGATATTTGTGATAATCAGAAGGCCTGAAATAATATGCACTGTATGAAAGTTTAATTTAGACATAACCCTGCAAACCAATATGTGCATGCATCTGCTGGCCATGTTGTTTTTTAACCCCTTCTTTATTAAAGGTAGGGTAAGTGATATTTTTTGGTTAAAACAAAAAGTATTTTGTTAAAAGGTTAAAGCACTATATTCTGATAGTAATCATTGCTATAGAGTGTTTGTTCAGTAACAGGGGTCTCCCTGTCTCTCCAGCTCTTTAATAAACAGAAAATACATTTTCCGGTAGGTGTCAAAATCTCAGCCAATCAGGAGAAAGTACCCATTTTTAAGCTTCATTTTTATAGTAATCCAGTTCCAATTTTGCCTGCTCATTTCTTAGTGTCGTCACTTCCAATTTCACTTGTTTAATCTATATCCTGATTGAGTTCTCTCTCCTGATTGGATAAAATTGGAAATGAAACGAAAATGCATTTTCTGTTTTATAAAGAGCTGGAGAGACAAGGATACTCCTTTTACTGAACAAACACTCTATAACAATGAGTACTATCAGAATATAGAGCTATTTAACACTTATTTTAACCAAAGAAAATCACTTACCCTACCTTTAAACTTGTTGTCAAAATCCAGCTTGACTCTGGGCTCTATTGCCCAAGCTCCTGCCAGATTTGTTGAAACACAGTGGTCCTTCCCCTCGCATTTTAAAATCTTCTCCACGTGTCCCGTACGACCCATGCCTCCAGCACATGATGTAATACTGCATTTTGGCTATGATCTGTATCCATGCAAAAAGTTATAACCAATTTAAACACCTCTTCTCTTAACATGATAACAAAACTGAACCAGCCTAATAGCTAATTTTGTCTTGCTTTGGCTGACTTAAGCCTAATTTAGACTCCATTGCATGACATTGTCACTTACCAAAAGCATTTTTAGCTTGAAAATCCGATATTTTCTGCTAGCAAGTAGCAACACCGTTGTGTGATGTACAGTACAGTATGTACAGTGTGTAGTATAAATTAAGGTTTAGTCGCGTGAAAGTGCGGCTTTGCGGGTGAACGTTTTCATAGACAGGGAGCCTGGGGTAGATACTGCAGGGAAGGGGTATGTTTATTTTTAAACATAACGGCTTGTTATCATTATTCCCCTTGATTGATATTTGATATGGTCCGCATATTGCCCAAATTGAAATTTTAACTTCAATAAAAAAAACTCACACACAAAAAAACTATGCATTTCAGCAGCATATTGTCCCCTAGTATGTTTATATCAAGTGACTACTAATTCATACAATGTTGCCAGTGTGATTCTTACCTGTTTTTAGTAAAACCATAGATCTCAACTGTAGTAAAGCCACAGCTTAAAAAAGTTCTTCCCTACAGAAACAAATATGTTATCCATCACCAGCTCATTCTCCTGTAGGTGTGCAGATTAGCTGTCCTAAATAGACTGGAGAAATTAACTCATGAATAGACCTTTTTCACGGCAGCCATTATGGTAAACACAGGTGTAAAGTTTCCATTCCATTTAGTATAGTAGTGCGTTTCCAGTGAGTCAAATAGCATCACCCTGGATTTGTTTGACCTGAACGGAACAGAACCTTAATTATGTTTTAGCTCCTGTGAGTCTTGAACTGCAGCTCGTGCAAAAACTAAATAAATAAATGGAGTCATGTGATCAAGATGTATCAGTCAGACTTTTCATATTCCATTCCAATTGGCTAAGATTGGCAATCCAAAGTTTGTAGGAGGGGCTTGTTATGCAAAAAATACCACAAATCATGAAAACAGCATCCGATCTCCCCCATATTTTAATCACACATTGAGGGGCCTCTAAACAACGCAGAGCCAAAAGCGATGTCACTTCAACTAGGGGGCGCAACAAATGCTACAGAAATGCTTGCAGAAACGTTAGGCTTATAAATACTGTCGCGCATCATGTGATAATGACCGTCAAACAGGATTTCCATACCCCTTACCGTTTGCCTATTTAGATTCACATTGTGATCTATGGGTGGACTATGATAGATCTTGAATCATTTGTAACACCTGTGTTTTACCCTACTATTTAATGTGAAATTGGCTGCTGTGAAAAAAAATCTATGGGCTTCAGTTACATTTTGTTAACAGTGTAACAGTTTCAAAGTTCTACTGTAGGCTGTCCAAGAGGTGGGGATAAAGGTTATTCTAATGTGTTACAAAAGTGTTATAGATGCTGTAACAGAGTGTGTTATGTGTCAATCTGGGAACCCAATTTGTAAAAAGAAAAAAAACAACAACAACACGACATGTTTAGGGCAGTGGTTCTGACAGATTAGTTATGTGTAAACCTGTGAATGAAAGATATGTTTAGGAGTTAAGGTCCTCATAGACCGGCTGCTTCTTCATGTTTAGTTCTGAGTCTAGGGACAGAAAGTAAACTTGTCCCAGATGACCTGAGAGTTCTGGATGGTTCATGAAGAAGTACGAGATCAGAAATGTACAAATTAAGTTCTACAAGCTAGATCTACAAGTTCACAATGCCAAAGTACTGTAAAATAGGGCATAAGTGGTTAATGACTACGGAGAAAATGTAACAAAATCAAAAAATGGTCTGAGTTTATATATGATATGAATGGACAATGACATGTATTGACGGCAGTATAAGAATGCCTGAATTCTCCTTATTCTCTTTATTGGCATAGCTCAAAATACATTCCCAAGCACTTTTGTTCTGTTTTTGTTTTTATTTTTTGTTACACACCAGGCTCTACAATACAATGTGCAGCTTTAAAACATACAGACATGCTCTCTGACCATCCTCATATATTGAGGAGCTTTCAATTTTATAAACAAATTCAGGTCAAGTTTTTGGGTCGCTCTGGTAGTTGACAGGTTAGTGTGTCAACCGTCAACCACATAAATGCGTTTTGATTCTGGTTGGAGAGAGCTGTGTTGCCTCCCTCTTTGCTCTTTACATTTCTGGTCTCTCTACATTGTCTGAATAAATCCAAAAGGCCTAAAAATTATCTAAAAGAAAATCCAGGTCAAGTTTTAATGTGTTATTCAGAAGCGGGCAGCTCTTTTTAGTTTCATGGTGGCTCATGAAGGCCTAAATCTTCAGGGGTGTTCAATGGTCATGCGGTTCAGTGACTCATGCACGTGTATTTCTTTGGTTTGGTCTTGGTTAGTAGAACTAAGCCATGGCTGACATCTTTCCAGAGAGGCACAATGGAAAAGCAGATTGAAGGAATAATAAGGCATGTGACAGGCAGACCATAGCCTATCTTCACTTTACAAAAAAGTATAATTTCATTAAATCTGCTCTGTTTCAGAAAACAACGGAGAAAAAAAGAAAAAGAAACTGGCACAATAATAGTTTCTATTCGATTGAATTTGAATAGAAATTTCGTTTTTATATCTATATTCTTTTTTTTTCTCCTTTCACCATTTTCCTTTCCTTTCCACTTGCCCCCTGGTGGTGCTGGTGCCCCCCAGGGGCGGTGAGCCCCACTTTGAAAAACCTGTGCCCGAGGGGACAGCCTACTCTACTCCGTCTCCAACTCGTGGTGTCTATCAAAGTGGTTCTTACCGTAAAAATGACCCCTTATAATGCAAATGATACCGCTAATGAAAGTGTTAAGTTATGCAGCTGGTGTTTCTCCTGATTGACGCGTCAGCATGTCTCTTGATCCCTGAAGCGATTTCCCCCCTGGGCGAGGGTTGGGTAGCCATGCTTGCTGTGACGGAGGGAGATCGAGCCGGCTCAATGAGAGCGGGGGAGGCAGCTGGAGAAAATCCATTCCCAGAGTGAGCATTCTGCTGAGGCAGGTATGCCGACCTTTCAGTCATCAGATAGGTCAACGCTCGGCAGTGTGCCTGGACATCCGTGGCCAAACGCCAGCCCTGGTAGCACTCATAGTAAAGCTCATCTGAGCGGGAGCCAGCTATGATCAATGGAACCCCCTTGGCAGCTCATTTACAGTACAGTATGGTACGGCCACAAAGCATTCACCAACAGATGCTGGTGACAGACGACGAGCATTTTGTTGAAGGATGAGGGAAGTGGATAAAGGGGAGAGTTTATCCACACACGGTGCAGGCTACAAGTTGGTCATTCTGTAATTGCACACGCATCACCTCTTAGTTCATGAGTGTTCAATGTGTCTTTAGCTAAATGGGCTTTTGGTTCGTTCTGCAGTAGCTTTATTGATGCCCCTCAATCTTCGCCCAGTTATCGTCTTTAAATTGGGCACTTGGCTGCAATGCGATTTTTCTGCAAGGTGTACAGGAATTGAGTGCAAAAGGAATATGCCTCCATCTTGTCCTCTTACGTGTACTATTATACATGTATTGTATTCCAACATCCTTTCATATTGTGTCCTGAATAGGTGTTTCCTAGTAACTAGAGAGGTTTAACTTTCTTATTTTTTTACTGAATTCAAATGTTTGATTAATGTTTTATGTAAAGCACATTGGACTGCGCCTTGGCTTGTTGTTGAAATGTGCTATACAAATAAACTTGCCTTACAGGTTTATAGAAACTGTTCAATGTTCAATGACCTTTGCCATGATGACGAATCCACTTCTTCTTTCTCCTCCCGAGGTGCCCACGGAGTGAGAGAGGAGCCCCGGTTTGTGACAGCTCGGTCCGGAGAGAGCGTGATCCTGGGGTGTGACGTGTCCCCTCCCCTGGACGGCCAGCAGCCCCCTTACGTGGTGGAGTGGTTCAAGTTTGGAGTGCCTATCCCGTTCTTCATCAACTTCCGCTTCTACCCTCCTCATGTGGACCCAGAGTACACTGGTAAGTGGTAACAGCCCCCCGTGTCTGTCCATTCGGTACGACAGTTTGATAAGGCAGCCCGGGAAATTAACCACTTGAATCCTAACATCCCTATTCTGGGAGAAGATTGCCGATCTACAAGCTCACGTGAGCTTTTAGATCGGCTATTTTTGGAGAAGGGATTTGGTGTATACAGGGAAAAAGACTGGAGAAATTAAGCCGATCTACAGCTCACAACTGGCTGAAGAGGTTGTAGAGGGAAAAAAGACTGGAGAAATTGAGCCGATCTACAAGCTCACATATTTGCCCTCGGAAGTAGAAACCATTTTACATTGAGACCTTTTCATACAGCCAGTCTTTGGTGAACTTTCCATGGCATTTTCTTGACTTGCACTTGCAGTTGACTTGCACTTGGCATCCAGAGCCATTAGAGCAGTGGTTCCCAAGCTGGGGGTCCCCAATTTATTTTGGGGGGTCCCCAGATGATTAGCTTAATGTGCGACGTTGTTTTATCACTCAACAGTAAACAAACCAACATATCAAGTGTATACAGGGTATCTGCACACAGTGTACAGTGCAAGGCGTTGTGAGCTTGTACTGTAGATCGGCTATTTTCACAATATTTATCTGTGGAACCGAGTCAAACTAAATGCAATGCCTACAATTCCAAGTGCTTGTCAGGGTGGGGGGTCCCCAGTTAAAATGTGATTATTTTGGGGGGTCGCGGCCTGAAAAGTTTGGGAACCCTTGACTTATATAAGCTAATATAAATACCCCACTCTCAGAATGTACTGCCACTGTGCAAATACACGTTCTGCTACACTCCTATACACACTCAAGTGCCAAATACGTACATTGCAGCACAGAGCACATGTGGAGCAAATGAATGAAATTGTGCATCCCCACAGAGCCGTGGTTCTCAACAGAAAATGGGTGCCTAATTTTGATGTCCTGTGGCAGTAGAATGGTCAAAGACCGTGAAACACTGATGGCACTATTTCATTTTATATTTTCCTCTCTTCATGACATTTACATTGAATAATTATTGGAGGTAGACAGTAGACTGGCAACATTACCACGGACATTAAAATCCTAATTCTAACCAAGCTACAGTATATACAAAAAAAAATGCATTGCCACATAATATCGTCCCCAGAGATTGAGTACCATTGCCGTAAGGCACTTGTCTGAGACTATTTATACACCGGGCACTTACCTCTATATAAGAGAATTGTTTTTTTCTGATGTTTCTGCAATTTCTTTGGCAAGACGATAAGCTGCCAAAAAGCTGTTGGATTTATTCCTGCTCACACTCCCCCAACTGAATCCAAAAGCCTGTTGTGTTTTGACCTGGTAATAGGCCTACTATAAAGTAAAGTTACGGCATTGTAATACGAATGTCACTATTAAGTACAGCACAACTTTGCCTTAGCTGTGGACCAATACTTTGTGATTGACAATGCAGATGAAAACTGCAGCTTTTTAGCTTTCATACAGTAAATGGCAATTAAAGATTAAATTAAGCGGGAATTGATCATATTGACTAACATATCCCTATAGGCCTATTAGGCAGGGGCATCGGAGTATAAAGAGGGCTTACATTATTGACACAAGCTCAATAGAACACTGCTTTTGTCACATTATTACATTATGTACTGTAGATACTGTATGTTCAACTTTTTGACCAACATCATGTCTTACTGTGTTTGCTCTGAGACCCACTATTGAGGAATTACAAGTGAACAGATGCAACATGAATATGCCCAGTCTCATTGGACAGATTAAAGTGTATTCTGGGGATAGGATGCTAGTGCTGTGACAGTGTGATAATGGCTGACACTGGTCTGTAGTTTATGAGACACTCTATGAGCTGCTTAATGGGCCCATGTAGTCTCAGAGTTCATCCGGGCTGTTCCCATGAATTCTCATCTCCTGCATGATAAATAATTCATTCCAGTGAATAGAGTAAATGTACTATCATTCCCTTACACAGCTGCTGACAAAAAGGGAATAGATGGACTGTACTTGTGTTCTAAATATATTCATGGTGGAGAGGCCTGCAGATTGTGTTTTACAGTTTACAGGGGACACAAAAGCCGTCCAGGTTCAATGCAACTTCATTTCTCTGCCAGTGAGCTTGACTGAGCCATTACCATGGTTCATTCCTCCAGTCTAATTCAGTCCAGTTAAAAGATGGAAACTGTTTGTGATGCAGATGGATTTGAGGTCATGGACTGTACAATAGTATCTGTAGATCTGTGTTTTGTTTTGTAGGGCCCTATCTTGCACCCGGTGCAAAGTGGCACAAAAGCGCAGCACAATTGTCAGAGCTAGTTTCCAACCGCCGCAATTGTCATTTTCAGGGTTAGCATCTTCAGGGTTAGCATTGCAGAGCTGGTAGGCATCAAACATAGCTCAGAAATAGCAGATAAACCATTTTTCAAGCACTTGATTTTTCATTATTGCTATTAAGAGATGCATTTATTTCAGTAACTAGCCTACACTTAGCTGTTAGAATATGTTTAGATACCTCGTCTCGTCATGTAAGAATGTGGTGAACCCATTGCGTACTGCCTTTGTTCAACAGACAGCAGTATCAGTTGTCAATATCAAGCTGAGCTGCTGCGACGCATGGGCCGCAGCAGCTCATCATACATATATAGGTGGTTTAAATAAAGAATAACAGAATGAGCATGTGAAAATATCATAAATGTGTCTTAAAATCCCGGTCGCTATACCGCCTCCCCCATAACAGCCGGGGCGCCTGATGGAGGGGAAGGGAACTGTTTGGAATAACGTGTTCCTTACACACGCTACGTCCAACCAGGGAAACTCTCCCCTGTCAGGTGACAAGAAGGTCAGTTGGCTCTCATGCATTGAAGGAGGCATGAGCTCGGCCCTGGGCTCCCTAGGCTGGTGGGGGGAGTGTAGCGCCCAGGATCAATTGGCACCGGGTGAAAAAAGGGTTACAAAATCGCGAGATAAACAATAATTAAAAAAATGCGTCTTAGACATTAATGAGGAAACATTATAGGAGTAATGCTCATAGCCCTGCGTCCTGCGTCTCTGACGCATATTTTTAAGAAAGGACACATCAAACAAACCATTGCGGCGTCCACGGGACGCATACTACTTTATACTGCTATGTTTTGAACTAATTAAGTACTTATAATGCGGGTCATTTCCGCATTAATATTATACCCAGAGCCAACGTGAATGCGCCTGCTGGACTCCAAAGTGGCTGCCTGTAGCCTCTCTCTACAGGCAGCGGCCCGCACCGCTGCTAAACCAAGTTATGTACCGTATGACAAATTCATGTTAGTGCAAGCCCCCCCGGACCCCCTTGAGAATGCATTGAAGGGGCTGAAATTAGAAAAACTAAATGCTCTTTAATCTGCCAGATTAAATACATAAATGAATCGCCCACTGCCAGCGATTTTTGGTTTTCCTTACCTTTTCAACTAGTCACAGAATATTTATATCCAGTATGGTCGATCCCCTGACGGTTGCTAAACACGGAGGGTTTCACTGTGCTTCCGTGAGAAAAACAAAAAGTCATTGCGACCCCCCGGCCGCTTGTTAAAGGCCGTTGAATATAACTTGTCTCGTCAAAAATGCAGTTGAATACGCTAAGCAGGATGTCAATGGTGGTGGAGATCTTTCGATCACGTGATCTCCTGGATCTGTGTGACTTGAGGATGAAAATGGTCACTCGTGTGTTAGAGCACAGCGCCATCTGATCGAAAACCACTGAAAACGAAAAGTTGTAAAAGTCGTCTTTGGCAGTGCGGTGGTGTGACTGTCTTAAACTTTGGAACGGTCAGTCACAGCTTTTATTATAGTAGTGTAGTAGTGTAATGTTTCCCAGTTGGTGCGGCCTTGTCCCATCGCCCTTATGAGAAAAAATAACGCCACTTGTATGTTGTGTAACTTTTTCTGTCCGGGAAGGGATTTGTATACATTGAAGAGAGATTTTGAAGAAGCATTAAATGGGTAATATCTTAAATGTTTCACTTTGGCCAAATGCCATAAACTTGATGAGTTTGTTATCAATCATTTGTTTTATTTTATTTTGTATTCAACCTATTCAGTATTTTCACACAGGATACGTTTGGGATTATATGGCAAACATTTCTTACTGATGCAGCGAGCCCCTCTCCCTCTCCGCAGACTAATATGTATTGCTAGTTTGTTGAACGGCCTTGTTGCACACCGAAATGCGACACAAGCATAAATCAGACTTAAAACGTAAATAAATAATTTGAAGGGAATTACGCTTTGTAGAAAACACCAGAGCGATAAATACTTCTCCAACAAATCTCTGTGTTCCGTATCTATTATGCTTCCCCCTTCCACATAGCGTTGTTGTTCATTATCCTTTTCCTATTATTATTGTTATTATGAACTTTGTATCTTTGTCACTTATGTATTCTGAGATTCTGACTTTCCAAGGTGTAGTGAATTCAATGCACAGTAGGAGATGTGTACTGTAGGCCCAGAAATGCATAAAGTAGACATCCAACCTAATTCTTATTTAAAACTGTAGGTTACTACAGTTTCTGTCCAGCGGACGCTTGCTATCTTACCTAGTCTTAGCAAAAAAAAATATATTATTATTGTAATTATTATTTAGTTAGTGATGTATTTATTTTTGTGAAGAAATTGGGAAAATCTTTTCCCCCCCAAAATGATTCAGATTCAGGACTTTATTTTTTTATTATTATTTTTTAGATACATTATCAACATGAATATAACCATAATTATAGCCATATAATATCAAACACGGGATTATACATTATTATTATGCCGACTCTGTTATTTGTGCCTGGAGGTGTACCCGTGGGCGTGTTGTTGCGCTTTCCCTAAAATTGCTATCTTGCCCACACACACGTTTGGGAAAGCGCATAGCGGATTCTAAAACCACCTGATATCCAAAATATGTTTGGTAGAGCATGCCTTCAATGAGGCCTCAGTGCGGCCACAGAGTTCACTTCTGAATTAAGTGATTGTGAATGTGCAATTTTACTGTAATCCTCAAAAGTGTGACTGTTAAATCCTTGTGTCAATAAATTGTGTTTTAATCAGCAGTTGCCAGTTAAGCTTATCAAAGACAAATAAAATGTTGTTTGATCTGCGTTTAACCATACCAGACCATTTCGTTTAATTAATCCAGAACACAAGCAGATTGCTGTAATTTAAAGTTCTCTGTAACCAGCAATGTGTGAGTGATATTTCTGTTTATCAAGTATAATGTTATTCCAAGGCAACGTCTCTCTTCTATGGGCAGAGAGGGAGAGAGCGTAAGATTGCATTGGGGATAATGGCTTGCGCAGTCTTCTCTTAAAGGCAATGGCATCTTGCACGGTGATTGGTCTTATTATTGTAACGCCCAAACCACACCTACAGTATGCATAATATAACGGGTAGCACAGGTGTTTTAGGGATAAGGCTGGTGTCCGAAGATAGCAACCTTTGCACGAGAATGCCCCTTGCGCAATGCATCCCCAAATAGTGGGTATATGATCTTTGACCAAAAATAGAGCCCAGAGTCTCTAACACACACAATAATAGGTATGCTACAAACCAGCAGAGGAGCCCCCCCCTACTCCAGCTAGTTAGGTTTAGCACTCCCTAATCAATGTTAATAATTAAGTAGTTGAATTTTGACTGAAGCATTAATCTCATGTAATAAGTGCCTGACTATTGATGAAAAATGTACACTGACTTTTTAAAATTGAAAATGTATCCCTTGCTCTTGTTTTACTGTGTTTATTGATATGATCTAAATGTGAGCATACAGATGATGAATGGTTTCGTGTTTAATTTTAACATTGCTTTGTCTTCTTTCAACTCTAACAGTATGTTATCCTCCTCAAGTGTACCAGAATGTTGACTTTCCCTTTGACAGTTGAAATACTCCAATCCAGTGAAGTCTGTGATCTGAAGAATGTGTTAACTCTTCTGTTTTGACTATAGGGACCATCATGTTTTCCCAGGGGGGGCAGTCCGGATGTGGACACAGCACAGTTAACTCTGTTTACAGCTGCACCTCTCTCGCTCCTTGACAAATAGGAGCTGAGGTCGATCCCTACCCTTCACGCCCCCGCCTACCCGCCTACCCCGCTCAGCACTTCAACTCCCAGGCAAAAATAGACACGACTTTAGACAAGACAGGCTACCTTTTTACTGCAAGACTGCAGTCCCCACTCGTCTCTCATCCCCTTTGCTTTATTGATTTTCTGCTAACAAAAAAACGTTGGTTTTCTTCCCCAAGTATGGCAGCAATCCCAGGGTGAGGGTATCTATCTATTGCATCTATATACAGTGCTGGGAGAGCAATTCAGCCCACCTTCAACATCAATATATTTGCCTGACACTCAGACAGAAGAAACAGGCAATAGTACTTACAGGACATCTACACTTCAAAGTTGAAGAAAAAAAAGGTCCATCTCAGAACACTTGTCAAGCAGAGCAGAAGCAAACGCTTCCGTCTGTGGGCCTGTCAGGGCCAGCCATGTGAGTGAGAGCAGCGGGTTGGAAACGTTGAGACAGACAGCTTAGCCATTGAGGAGGATCTCACCGTGCCTGACTACCTCAGCTTTCCTCTTGCTTTGTGAATTCTGCCTTTTCAGAAGTCCAATTTATCCTGAGCCTTAAAGGAAAAAAATAAAGACATCAGCAGTGTATGATGCAGGATTAAGCAGCCCTTGCCAAATCTCTCTGGGGGGCAATTGTTGTGATGATGGATATTGTTCGTTAGGCCAGGCGTTTTAAAACTTTTTTATGTTATGGACCCCCAAATTGACTTTCATTAGGCTATGGAATCCTATATGAAATTATTCTGTCCTAGAGGGATGTTTTGGCTTGAATTAAATTATTGTCTAAATGCCATAATTGTTCATTATTATAATTTCAATTGAATTGAATTATAGTGACATTAAACTACTCCTCATTTAGCCCCTGGGTCCCACTGGATCCCACTTTGAATACTACTGCCTTAACTCTTTAACTGCCAGAGTTTTTCAGAACAAGTCTCAAGCCACTGCCAGCGATTCCGAGCGTTTTTACTAACCTTTGAAAAATTGTGGAATATAATTTTTCTCGGCGATCCACCCGCCGATCGTACGGGGTTCTCGGAGAATCGGGGGAGAAACAAAGCGTGCCGTCGGGATAATCCATTCCATAGTTGTGGGCAGTTGAATGTGGCTTGTTTTCTTGGCTTGACGTAGAGTCTTCGTACTACTCCTCCTGCCCAACACTCCCCGCTGACAGGTGCCCCCCCCAGCCCGTAGGATTACGTGCAGTGCCAATTATCACCTTCCCTGCCCGGCTTCCCTCCCTTAAACATGAGCCAATTGTGTTAGTGCAGACGCTCGACAAAGCCGGATGCACCACGGTGGATTTGAAGTGAACCCACGACCTCCGTGGTGGTCGACAGCTACTTTACCACTGCGCCACCCGCGCACACTAACAACTATTATTATGACTACAGTATTTCTCTTAATGACACAATCTGAGTTGAGCTAATGTTTTGCTTTTTAGCCATGCATGTTGTGGGAATAGGAGGGGCCGCATGCAAAGTACAAGTTGCCTGGGTACTCATGGTGGTTTTCTGAGTAGCCATGTATCAGCTGGCTGGGATGTCACAGCTGTTATACTTTAATAACTACGCATCAATGGGGATTTGGAGAGGCAGTGTTAATGATTACAAGAACAGCATTGTGTGGTTTGCACTTAACACATTGCTTCGTTACCAACACCAGTTGTGGAAAGTAACTAAGTACATATACTCAAGTACAATTTTCTTGAGTATTTCCATGTTTCAATACTTTATACTTGTACTGCACTACTTCTCAGAGGCAAATGCACTTTTTACTCCACTACAATTATTTGAAAACTTTAGTTAACATACATTAATCACTTAAGCCTTATCTTATATTTTGGTTATTCGAAAATAGCTGACCTACAAGCTGACAACGCCTCGCATCGCGATGTGTTGTGAGCTTGCAGATAAAAACACATTTTGAAATAGGACATTGTGCATAAATAAGTACTTCAATAGTTTTTTACTTTTAAGTAAATTTTGATGTACTTTTGTACTTTTGACTTTGACTTGTAACAGAGTATTTCGACATTGTGGTATAGCTACTTGTATACTTAAAGGACGACTACACCCACCCATTTTCAACCTATCTTCATATATATATTTTGTCTACTCACTCTGTATCTCAGAGGAGGGCTGTGGACAGTTCAGAAACCCGCCTACCAGTGACATCATCAACAGGGAATTCAAGCTACTCTTATAGAAACTGCAGGCTTTCTATTCCTGGAAAGTTAGCATGCTAAAATGGAAGCCATTGTTCTCGCATTAATAAAAAGATTTTGAAATCTTGTAAAAAAACATAAACTGCCTAACGATGATGTCACTGGTAGGCGGGTTTCTGAACTGTCCACAGCCGTCCTCTGATACGAGACAGAGTAGACAAAAATTGTACCATATCATAATGAGCATTAGTGAGGACCATTTATATGAAGATAGGCTGAAAATGGGTGATGTCGTATTGCTTCCAGCACTGACCAGCACCATGGTAGGTAGCAATACGGCATGAGTCGTCATGGATTTCACCAAGCACTGAAGAGCTTTCTTGGAGCCACATATAACACCTCCCTACATTTAAAATTCCTATTTATATTTACAGTAAATCGAAAGTCAAATTCTTCCCGAAAAACAACCCCCAAACAACCCCCAAAATGTTTGACAGCCACTCAATAGGTCAGGAAGTCGTAGCAGTATTTGTTTTAGCATTTCATGTATGTCTTTGATTTAATAAATTTATTTAAGTGAAAGTAAATGAATAAATAATCACTGAATATCCAAGGAATTCATGCAGTAGCCGACTGGAGTACAGCACTTTAACCACATAATCACAATGTGCTCAATTGGATTGTGTCGTCAGAACGGTGTTTTTGTTTGTCTTGTCCCCAGGCAGAGCGTCCCTCAATGGGAAGGCCTCTCTGCAGATTGACCCGGTGCGCTCTGACGACCAGGGCTGGTATGAGTGCAGGGTCCTGATGTTGGAGCAGCAGTACGACACCTTCCATAACGGCAGCTGGGTGCACCTCACAGTCAATGGTGAGTCATCATCCCTCCTGTGGTGGATTGTAAGTACATTTACTTAAGTACTGTACTTAAAGGGATATTTCACTTTCAAATAAAATAAACATAAAAATAATATATATAAAATAAGTGAAAAAAGTAATGGAAAATGCATGTCCCCCTCACACATTTGAATGTCCTTCTATTGCGTGATTTTTTTCATTACTTTTTTCAATAATTTTTTACATTTGTTTTTAATTTATTTTATTTTATTTGAAAGTGAAATATCCCTTTAAAGGACGACTTCACCTATTTTCAACCTATCCTCATATAATTGGTCCTCAATTACTCCAGGTTGTCCAGAATGGGGCAGCACGGCTGGTACTGGGCTGCTCACTAATGTCTAATGTGAGCCGTATGCATGCCTGCCTCTCTTGGCTTAAAGTTGATAATATGTTGTCTTTTAACTCATTTACTGCTAGATTTATTTCTGGCTGTGTTTGCCCACTGCCAGCAATTTTCGTATTTTTTCACAAAACAACAGGTCACAAAAAAATTATATTCATTATGATCGCAAGTCCAATCGTTTGTAAACACACAGGCTATCCGTGCACGTCGCCCAGACAACAAAAATTCCGATCGGCTCGGAGTCCTTCTCATGCAGCCCTGTGTAAACACGCCATTCCTCGTCAAAATTGGACGGATCACTTACTTTTTCAGCTCGCCACAGAAAATGTACATCCCTTATGATCGCGTGTCCAACTGTTTGTAGAGACACAGGGTAGGTGTGTGAGTGGCCCAGAGAACAAATATTCAATCCGCGACATTCCATTCTCCAGTAGTAGCAGTTTGTAAACAGCGCGTCTGACGGAGCACGGCGAAAAAAAAGTCAAGTCGAGAAAAAGCCGTTTCAATGACAGAGTTAAACAGGGAGCAGGCGGAAACGGAAATCTTGGATTGATGTCATTTCCGTATCCGGGTGTGTTACAATGAAATATGTCACTCTGAGTGATGAAAAACAGTGAGATCTTTTATAAAATCCAATTAAAAAAATTACCACGTTAATTATGTCAGTGGCAGAATTGGTAATTGGAAAAAAATATGTTTTTTACCTCAGTGGCAGTGAATGAGTTAATACACTTGTGCTATTCAAGTCAGTCATGAGCAGTAAAACTCCTGTTTTTATACATACAGTACAACAGTAAACAGTTCCAGTAATGGGCAGCTTGAATTACCTGGTCCAAAAACCAACGCTTTAAGGAGATCTTTTATTTATAGATCATTGACTCTTTGGAATAACCTGCCTCAAAACCTCTGCTGCATTTACAGTAAATTAACTTTAAAAAATGTAACACTGTAAAGTATTTTTGTTTAGTTTTTTGTTTTCTGTTTCTTTGCTCACATGTAATTTTAGCTTCATTATGTATTGTGTGTTGAGTACTGACATTTAATAATTTGCAACTGAAATCATTGTTTTTGTTTGTTTTTTGTGTGGACCCCAGGAAGACTAGCTGGTGGCTATGGCACCAGATAATGGGGATCCTTAATAAAATCAAGTCAAATCAAATATCGTACCATTTTTGTCTACTGAGACAAGGCAGCAACCAAGGTGTGAACGACACGTGTATATGTCACAGGGAAATTGGCATTCCAGGGAAATTGAAAAAGGAGCGCTCGCTTTTAGGCGCGGGGCTTCGGCGCGAGGCGGGGCTTTTCGAGACAGGGTTTTTTACGCGAGGCTCGCGAGGAGGAGGAGGAGGGGGAAGAGGAGGAGGCGCGAGGCGCGGCTTTGATACGAGGCGGCGCGAGGAGGAGGAGGAGAGGAGGAGGCGCGAGGTGGGGCTTTGATGCGAGGCGGACCTGGCTTTTGTTGTTCCCCCCCACATAGCAACCAGGAAGCTACGCTAGGGGAACGCTGAACACGCACGCGTTCACACGCACACGTGATAATAGTTATTGTCCATGACGGAGGCGCGCCGACTCAGCAGAGCTTGAGGCCGAGGAGACGCGCCCGAGCGCCTCCAGGCGCGAGTGCCCGCGCCGACCGGCCGAAGGTCTGCTAGTCGAATCAGCGCCGTCCGAGTTGTGAACCGATAGGGGGAGAATAGATCATTTCATGGGTTACTATCCACGACGACACACATGTGTGCGTGTGTGCGTGTGCATGTGAACGCATGCACACACGCACACGCATGCGCACACATGCGTGTGCATGCGCACACATGCACACGCACGCATGCACACATGCACGCAAGCCACACGCATGTGCAATCTGAATAAACGATTGGAGGAACACCACTATCTGTGTTGGTGTGAATTCAGCATTATAATTAACTATGTGTTGAAGAGTTTTGTCAGATGTCTATGCTATCACACTAGACCCTCTCTGTCTGTGGGGAAAATACAACCAGTACATAAAAAGGGAATGTGTGACTGTCTGAAGGGTATTGACTCTCTGTCCCAGCTTCACCGTAATTGGCTTTTTGTCTATTGGCAATGGTTTATGGTGTTCTTGTCTTCAAGTGATTACCAGGACAAAGATGCAATGAGTGGCCATTAGGATTTGTTTAAGATCATTCTTATAGCTCCCTTTTCAAATGCCCTGAGGTAAAAATAAAGGGGGATGAGATACTTGGTTAGAAAATAATTGATTGTAGCCTGTTTAAACCATTTCCGGCAGGGATCGTCTGTGATAGTCTGAGAGCTATCAAACTGATGATCAGGCGGAAAGAAATACGCACCTTTGCATTTCCTTTTAGAAAAATCATCGGTGTTAATTTAACTCTGTAAAGATGGATGTGATGATGTGTGTCTCAACATCTATTCTGGGGCACCGAGCACTATGGGCTGCAATGACGCCTATGTATTTGATTTCCTCAGGCTCCTGAATCTGTTTTCGTTTGGGATAGTTTTTTGTGGTTTTGTCCGGATACTTATGGACAGATATCATTTTAAGCTCCTCCATACATTGTGCACTGGATGTAACTGAATCGCTTGGCTTACCAGGGTGTGAAGATGCAGAAAGGATGCAGGAAAGTAACTGCAGCAAATATGTCTGCCAATTGTTTAGCGTTTTTTTTTGTTGGCATTATTGCTTTCCTCTGCATTTCATACTCGGCTATCCTGTAACTGGATACCATGAGTGGATGAATATTTTTTTCTTTGCAGACATTTGAAAATAATAGCTCAGGCCAAAAGTAGTCAATGTCAATGAGACATCATCATTGGTCTCTAACTTCAGATGGCTGTATTAATGTGTTGTATTGCTGAAACAGGAGGTTGTGAGCAGTTCACTGTCACACTCTTTTACACCCAAGGTATTTTTGGTCTGTGTGAACTGAAGCTCATGCATATTCAGTCTGTGTGTGCGTACTGTATGGTTTTCAAAGGATGACGTTGTTGTTTGTGAACAGCAATTCCAGTAAAAAAAAGTCTTACTTTTATGTATCACTTAAACAGCCTATTCTGCTGCATAATCACTGTAGAATAATATACAATGCAGATTTATATAAATATGCATCAACGTAATATGTTTAGAAGTGTGGATATGTTTGAGCACAATGTTCGAACGTGTGTCTCTGTGTGTGTGTGTGTGTGTGTGTGTGTGTGTGTGTGTGTGTGTGCGTGTGCGTGTGCGTGTGTGTGTGTCTGCATGCATCAATCCACACAATTACTTTTTGTACTATGTTCTGTAGTGCTTTACATTAACATGACAGCATGTCCCTGTGTGTGTGTGTGTGTGTGTGTGTGTGTGTAGTGCTTTACATTGACATGATAGCATTTCCCTGTGTGTGTGTGTGTGTGTGTGTGTGTGTGTGTGTGTGTGTGTGTGTGTGTGTGTGTGTGTGTGTGTGTGTGTGTGTGTGTGTGTGTGTGTGTGTGTGTGTGTGTGTGTGTGCGCGTGTGTTTGGCTGTGACTGAATGAGTGCTCTATTTGCTAGGTTGTACTCATCATGGTTCCTCTGCCAGTGAATGTCACCTGCACATAATTGGAGTTTGTGAACATCTGTGTGCATGTGTCTGTGTGCATGTGTATGTGAATGTCTTCCTGTGAAGGCATACTACATCTCTGTAGCTCCCATCTCATTGGTATTCACTCTTAAATTCGACTATTCACGGCGTCTTTCTCTGCCTCCCCGATCCTCTTAGGCCTTTCTACAATGACTGAGCTGTATTGGTAATGCATGAATTCATTACATCCCTCTATTTCATAATACAAACAGTATGTAATGCTCATGATTGGTGTTTGTTTAATTTGTCTTGCTGCAGAGATGCAATGTGTCCACACAGTCAGCCAATCATACACGTGTGCGAGCCCACACACATATGCAGATTATGCACACGCGCAGTACAAACGGGTGTTGTAAATATGGCGGATCTGAACTTCTTGTCATGTTTGCTGAAGTGCTAAGATGAGCAAAGTAATCAGCAGCGGTTGTGTCTGTGACATCTGTGTGGGGAACCGATATCTGGACTTCACATTACTGCCGTCCTCTAAATGGTTCTCTGTGATGGAAAGCAGGTGCCATCATCGCCTGGCCTCCGCACAGACACTAAGGGTGGCCATTTCCTTTGGCTGGTCGTATGTGCACACACAGTCCTGCTTTGAGTTCCTGTTCGCGTGGCTTTAACTTCCTGCCAAGCAGAGAGGGGATTCATGCCCACTCAGTGGCAGGTGTCAGATGGCAAGGCCTTGTGCCCAAAACGGACAGTAAGGCCTCTCTCTGCAACTCCCCACCCCTTCTCCTGTCCATTCCTCCTTCTCTGCTTTTGCAGTGTCTTTTCTCCTCCTGTCGCCCTCCCCCTCCTCTTTTCCCCTTCTTTTCAACAGTGTGATGATCAGCAAGCTTTTCAATGGTTGGAAGACCAAATGAAGAGAGTTTGTGTGTCTGTTTAAGCTAGGGAAAAGACTTAAAACTTTCCCCCACTCTTCTTTACACCCCTCACTGCCTTAGTTTCCTTTCCCTTCCATTCCCTCATGTCTCCTCTTAAGTCAGTATTAGGATGTTAATTACAATGTGGTAAGTAGTGTTATGTAGAGTAGTGGTTCTCAAACATTTTCATGTCAAGGATTCCGAAATGGTAAGTAGTGTTATGTAGAGTAGTGGTTCTCAAACAATTTCATGTCAAGGATTCCGAAATGTATGTATTTGGACACCTATTTTAGTGCCAGGGACCCCCATAAGAGAAGATTTGTCCAGAGTAAAAAAAAAAGAAAAAAAAAGACAATAGCCCCTTAATGAAATGTTTTTAATTTTGCTGGGGACCCCCTAGAACCCCATCAAGGACCCCTGGGGGTCCCTGGACCCCTCTTAAAGAACCAATGGTGTCGTCTCCCCAGCCTCTGTCCCTGACCCAGTCCGGGGTAATATCAAGATGGTGAGATTTGAGTGGTATTCGAGAGTGAGAATATGAGATAATGTTTCTTTTCACTTCGGTTAATTGTGTTTTAACAAATTAAAGGACAATTTCACCATTCATTATAGGATGGCACCATTTGTATCTACTCACTAGACAGAAAGGAGAGGAGGGATGTGGACAATTCCGAAACCTACCTACAGTACTAGTGACACCATCGGTAGGTTTGGTCATTTCAAACAAGATTTCAAATGTAGTTTTTTATTAATACAAGAAAAATGGCTTCTATTTCAGTGTGCTATCTTTCCAGTCAGAGAAGAAAGGCTGTAGTTTCTTTTGGCTTGGAATCCCTATCTATGATGTCTTTGGTAGGCAGGTTTCTGAACTGTCATAGCCCACCAACATGGACTTCCAGATGGAGCAGTACGTCTACAATGACACTTTTTTGTACACCTGTGTCACGTGGCAAAAATAGCCGATCTACAAGCCCACACCACGTTGCGTTGTGAGCTAAACAATTGGCAGACATATTTTCTGCAGATACTGTCCTGCATTCTGTCTGAAAGTGTTTAATTTGAAACCCCAGGAGGCCTATCATAGTATCCAGGGCATCTACTAGTGGGTTGTCTGCCTCAGAGAACGGTGCATGCACATGTGAATATCAGATTAGACATTAAACAGTCATAGTCTGATGTAAGTAGGGTGGCAATTCAATGCTAAACTTACTTTTTGTGGAACAATTCCCAAGTTTCCCAGCCACGGTATCGGCGACACATCCTTTGCGATGCACCGTACCTGTGAACCAACTCTGTCACCTAACACACTTGCTGTGAACGCTGCCGAATAGTGCAACATCACACAGTTCACACACATTGCAAGTACATGTTGTTTATAGAAGACAGAAAATAAAACTGAAGGCATTACGTAAGCAGATTGACAGCGATATACAGCGGAGAATACGTGGTTGTCACTTAGAGGCAATAAAACAAGAGAAAATAAGTGCCCTATGCATTTTGATGTGATACATATTGTAATAAACTAGCTGCTATCATCAGTTACACAAGATTCCACAGCACCAAGAGATAGATAAAGCTGGGCATGTGTTGTATTAGTGTCTACCTTAACTTGTTATACTGAGGTTTGAGTGGTAAGGAGGGAGTGAAGGTGTATTATTGACAGGCAGATGTCTAGAAGTGCTAATTGGGCAGTTTTTTTAAAAATGATCTGACAGGTGCTTGTGTGCAGTCTGAAATGTGGCTACGCTCCCATCGGCTAGCCATGACCCACTTGTATAGTGATGATGCCTCTCTGTCTGAGACGAAACACATTGCCACCGTTTATAATCATAACGTTGTCTTGAAATATTTAGAGCACACGGCTCAGGAGACTTGCTGTCGTTTGTTAACTTTAAATAGATAGCAAGGGAAATCCATATGGGTATTAGAATACCCCCAAACTGTAATGTAATGCTTGGCTCTTTCAGAGGCTTCTTGGAGTGTGATGGCACTCATACTATGTCTGGGGTTGGGAGCAAAATAGGAGCATGAAATGAAGTTGCATCTGCATCTACACAATAAAAGCCTATGGGCCCTTTTTAGACGATCTATGGCGCGCACAGTCTAAACACAGTGTGTAAAATGCGTCGGGGTGTGCCCGCCTCAATTTTGCTAGTGAGAGAGTTATCTGGCCATTAAGCTCGGTGCTAGGCACAAAGGGGTGGTATTAAGCCTCTGAATTAGTCATTATGGGTGTGTTTTAGGCATAACATGAATTAAACCATTCAGAGTGTCTTCTCCCATTCCCTTTAACCCATTAAGACCTGAGGCCGATTCCACAAAGTGTCTTCTAAATCCTAACAGTTTTCTGAAAAATTTATGTTTCTATATCAGTGGTGCTCAAACCTTTTGATGTCAAGGACCCCCAAAAATGTATTCGGCCGCCGACCCCCATCTCAAAATATTTTGTGCCAGGGACCCCCAGAAGCAAAGATTTTAGTTAAAAGTGTTCGTTCAAAAATATATATAAATATTTGCACACATTTTCACGATTTTTGAAAAGCCAAAGTATGAAATATAGTTACAGTGGTTAAAATAAAAAATGACATAGATAGATGCTTTCCCGGTTTCAATGGGTTAACATCAGTTGAGCTCGGGTATGCTTGAACCTTGGCGCATTGTTAGTGAAATGAAGGATTGGAGGAGACGCAAACAAAATTAAGCGTGTGACCATCAAACAGCATTATTAATGAGATATAGCTGAATGATTTTAGGCGACATTTTGGGCATGCAAAGAATCACACATTACTCCACATCTCCTCATTTATGTCCAAGATCTGTGATAAATTGACATATCAACTTAATAATGACTCATTCTTGGTTATGTTTTTGATTATTTTTAAACCATCAACTTAAGTATATGCGTCCCGTGTGTCTTGGGTCGGAGCTCTATAGATATTAACGGCTGTTTTTTTTTGTGGTATACTCTTTTATTGGAGATTATAAAATATTTAAGACAATCACATCAGAGTATAACACACAACTGTAAGATATAAAACAGATAAAGACAATAACAAATAATTTGGTATATATTCCAGATGAATCCAAATGAAATGTACTGTATAACACAAACAAAAAACTGTTACACATACATCCAAAAAACCAAAACACTCTTGCCATCATACTCTCCCAGCACAAATCATGCCCCCTTCCCTTATTCCCTCTTTAGTCTCTTTAAACTACAGTATTGTGATACAATGAGCATAAGGTATGATTGTGAAATACAAACGTACCATCAACCAGACTTTGTTTTTGTTAACTATTGTGTAGGAGGGGGTTAGTGTGCATTTATTGATGTGGTCAATGAAGGGTTGCCAGGTCTTGTAAAATTTGTCTTCACTCCCTCCCAATTCAAACTACATCTTTTCTAATTGCAAATTGTGTATAACATCTTTCATAAGTGCAGTGTGAGTTTGAACCTGCACTTGCTTCCAATTCAATAGTATCAGTCTGCAAAAATGGACCCCTTGACACCCAGAACCCAGATTCCCTAATTTGCAGTGCAAGTATTTTGCCCGCCTTATCAACGTGTTCATAAAACCTATGGCGTCTCAGATGTAGACAGGAGATTTGGCTTGAAGCGAAACCCTTTCCCTGTACAATTCAGAGGAAGGAGATTCTGCATACTGTACCTCAAGTTCAAGTCAGAGCTTTGCAATGCTCATTACGTAGAAGGGAGGCTAATGCCTGTTGTGAAATAATCTGGCCACGTACATACTGTATGCTTTAAGTGCTTCCCAAAGCGTGCTTCTTGACATACCGGTCAGATATTTACTAGATATTAGAGTATTATCGAATCTGTAGATCGGCTATTTTCAATGTATACAGTATAAACGTTTAAAGTGTGCATAAATAATGGCCTAGTGCAGGTCTTCAACAGGGGTCCGTGGGGGTCCACGAGGTACTGCAGGGGGTCCGTGAAATTGTTGCTTGATTAGACAATTTTAAAAATATATATATATTAGGGCTGTGACTCGATTAAAAAAAATAATCTAATTAATTAGAGGCTTTGTAATTAATTATTATTATAAAACATACAGTAACCATGTGAAAATAGCAGATCTACAAGCGCAAGGCATTATGAGCTTGTAGATCTGCTATTTTCCACCACTGGAGGCTGGTAGAGTGTGTTGTTGCTACTGTTGTTTTATAGTAGTTTAATTAATTATTAATAAAAATCGCGCGCATGTGACCCGCACCGCATCGTAAAGTCCTGGCCCTAATATATAGATACAAATATTTTTTATATATTTAATTATTTTTTTTCTTCAAAAATGTCCATTTGTCAGTATATTATTTCAAAAAAAATTTTCCACATTTATGTATTAAATAAATCATGATTCTGTCCATTTTTAATAGCTTATACGTGATTATTGTGCAATTGACAGATTGTTGTTCTCAGTTAATAAGGTATGTAATGTTTATAAATGGCAGTATGGCCACCATACTCACTGTACCTTATGTAGGCTATGTTTAAAATAAAAGCATGAATATATTAATCTGTTTATTATTTTTAATAGCTTAGTATTGATGCACAATAACATGTTTGTGAAACACAATTGTATACATAATTATACAATATATGTTGCCCCACCCTATGAGGTAGGGGGTCGAGGTAGGGGGTCCCTGCTCCATCCATCTCCCCATCAGTTTGGGAAAACGTTGAAGACCCCTGGCCGCCGGTGCTTCTTTTGCGCTTGTTTTCCTAGACCTGGTTGCTTATTTATTTCACAAAATCTGGCAACACTACCAGAGACGATACATGCCGCTGTTTAGATGCCTCAATACAATTATACAGTGTGCTAAAAAAATCCAATCTAAAAATAATTGATTGGATAAAAACCTGTGATATGTCTTCTTTTATATTCCTGAACCGATTATCTGACAAAGGACACAATCGTTCAGAAATAGTGTTTGTTCACAAGCTGTTCCAGCTTCAATGTATTTCACCAAACTTCCGGTTCCAGTTTTGGCTCCCATGCGCATCAATGGCGTCTGCTACGCATGCAATGGCGTCTGCCCGGCCTCTAGGCTGACCCTACCTTGTTTTCTAATTACCTTGGACTTAACCAGGAAGTAGATGGAGCATTACATGTTGTGATCATGTGATCTCTACATCTCTCTGCCACGCAGCCTGAAATGGTGGCTCATAGGAAGCGCAAGGGCGCCATCTAGTTGTAAACACTGAAAACACAGTTTGGACGTATAAAGCTAGGTTTCCATCGCACCGATTTTGGCCTGACTCGGCGTCGGAAGCGTTGGATATCGTCGTTCAGTCGGTTAGGGGGTCCGCGACCGACGCCAAGGGGTACGCCGCGACCTAATCGGCCGACTCCAGGGCGACCGAACTTGTTCAGTCTTTGTCCGACTGGAATAGCCATGGAGTAGAGAAGACGGGGGAGAGAGAGGGGTTACGGTGTTGCCAGATTCTGTGAGAGAAACAAGCGACCATGTCTACATTCACTGTTTCTCGTTGTCGCTCTCAGAGAGAGAGATGGATTGATTTGACCTACTTTTGCGCTGCGCGCTGGTGATGTAATTAATTATTTGGGAGCAGGTGTGTAAGATTCCAATAGTATAAACATTTTAAATGGCTTTCATATACTCTTAATATATTTTTTCAAATGAGATTTGGCCTGGATCGAAATGTGCTCAGTTTTGGCTATTTTCTGGCTGTTAATTTCAATACATTCATTTATTTTCGATTATTCGAATAACCGTTTAAAAAAATGTTGTGTACAGGTCAGCAGTGGTGGAAAAATATGTTTTACTTAAGTAAAAGTATCAATACTGCAATGTAGATGTACTCTGAGTCTGTTACAAGTAAAAGTCCGGAATTAAAAATTTACTTGAGTAAAAGTACTATTGGTATCAAAATGTACTTAATGTAAAAAAAATTAAAAAAAAGTAAAAGTACTAAAATGTTTGAAAATATCAGATCTACAAGCTCACAACGTGTCGCGATGTGACGAGTTGTGAGCTTGTAGATCGGCAATTTTCAAATAGCCTAGGTATAAAATAGTATAGGGCTAAAGTGGTTAATGTATGATTAATGTAATGATTTATATCTGCAAAGTAACTAGTGACTAAAGTTTTTAAATAATTGTAGTGGAGTAAAAGTACAATATTTGCCTCTTAGATGTAGTGGAGTAGAAGTAAAAGTATAGACAATTGGAAATACTCCAGTAAAGTAAAAGTACCTCAAAAGTACAGTACTTGAGTAAATGTACACCACCGCACGTCAGTGAAAATAAACGCTGGGAACATCCCTATTTACAAGCGACTTTACAGGGAAACAAACCTAAAGTCGCTTATAATAAGCAGACCTGGCAACACTGGCAGGATCTTGCAGATCAGCGCTGCCAGCTCTAACGCAATAAACGGATTAGCACAACAATGTGCGCATTGGCTGACAGTTTGTGCTGAACTAAATGCCAACTTTTGCCAACCGACTACTCGTCTGTTGTAGTCTGGAGTAGTCTGAGTAGTCTGTTTGATGGAGAGTCACCTTTATCCGTCAATGGCGCTCTGGGCAAATAAAACATTGGACGGATTATACGTCAATGGCACAGAATGAGTTAATTTTCCTATCCTTGTTGATAAAACCACCATATAGGTCAATGATATAACATTATGTAGTGATATAATGATATATATAAACAGCAGTCATTGACTGCCAGTCAATTTCTGTGTTTTGTAATTATCAGTTGGGTGCACGTATATGCAAACACGCATGTGACGTTAATTATAATATGGTCTATTAATTTATTCTTTGACCGGAAAAATATAATCCTGTCGGTCACGGTGGCCGGCCCCAAGATTGCCTAGCGGAAACCCTGGTGGATAAACACCGGGGATCTTTTGTAGCTTAGGCGGCCTTTATTCTTGGACAGCCCGAGAATCTTCTCCCTGTCCAAGTAGTAGTGAAGGCGTACAATCATGATGTGGGGTCTCTCCTCCTTATCATTCGGCTTTACTCCTAGCCTGTGAGCATTATCCATGATGACCGAGGTCTGGAAATTTCTGTCCCCAAGCACTGAAGGGAAGAAAGCGGCTGCGAAAGCAGACGGGTCCCCGGCCTCGGCTCCCTCCGCTATGCCAAATAGCTTCAGGTTCAGTCTGCGGTATTTCTCCTGTAGGGCTTTATTCTCCTTTGCCATCGAGCAGAGTGACTGTTCCAAGGCTGCAACTCGGTTCATAGTATCACTCCGAGATTTACCTATAGCCAATTGCTCTTCAGCTAACTCTGTGTGTTTGGACGTGTAACGAGGAAAGGTCATTTGCTAGCTCATTAATTTTTTAATCAATGGGACCATAATTTACTAAACGCATATCATGATGATTTAAAAAAGACTTAAAATCATGATGATTTAAACTAGCGATTGAAAACATAAAGTATTTATGAAAAGTGTAAATTCCGGCCAAAACTTCATTCAATTGTATTGAGATTGTATTGTATTTTCCTGCAGCCTAAGCTGACCTGCAGGAGGTGAAATAGCAACATCTGCTGGGCCATTAATAGGAACTGCATGTCTGCAAGAGAACCAGGAAATGAGCTTCAATTCCAGGGCAGATTACTTGGCCCTTGCTCCGATGTCAGTAGATAGTGAGAGAGATAGTTGGTTGTTTGTCGTTCGACATGTCGGGAGAGTCAGTCTCGGCGTAGTTTTAGTTGCTCATACAGTAGTGTGACATTAAAATGACTGTTTTGGTCAAAATAAGTTTGAATAAATGATACAAATTAGACAGAGCTCTTCACCGATGTGGCTACTCCATCTGGGGGAAGCGGAAGTCCACGACTGTTAACTGTTGTCTACTGAGCAGAGACAGATAAAGAAAGCCAGGAGGCAATGGTTTCTTGACATTCTGATGAGAGTTATTTGAAGATATTCTGTAATAAAGTGTAGGCCGCTACTAATTGAAATAAATGCATATATTTTTCTCCCTTTCGCTCTCTCCTCACCATTCGTCTCTGTTCAAAGAAAACAGGCACTTACCCAATGCAATATTGATGCAATTATTCTTTCAACCTCATTGCTGAGTCTCTCAGAAAATGTCACCTAAATTGTTGAACATGACTGTTGTGTTGAAAATCACTGATGATTGCAATCAGTGTGCATGCATTGTGCACCTAGGCAACATCTTAATCCCATAATGTGCTAAATCGTAAGGAAATATGTGCGCTGTCACTGCTGATTGAACATGGACGCCAGGTGTAAAAATAACAACTGCATAGGTTGGAAGAAGGCAATGATAATTGTGTTGCTCCTTTGCACCGTCTTGTGCAGGGTGGAAGACAGGGCCAAGACTCTGAGAGTGAACAAATGTAACAAAATGGACCAGTAAGGATACATTTTGTATTGTGCACTCTGAGTTACAAATGGCTAAAGTAACGCTGACTACTAGGTACTCCAAGCTACATCTCAACTTAAATCTCTATCACAACCTTGAGTCCTGTTATAGTGTATAAATAATTCATATTTGTACCGTACTACAAATTAACTATTACATTAGAACATTGGAGTTGTGCAGTATTCAATACACTCACTTCTACCACTAAGACTACAGTAGCTACACCAATGCAAATGTTTTCTTTTATGTATACCGGTAGTTTATGTGTATGTACTGTATATGGCCTATTGTCTTTCATCATCAGCTATTCATGTTATCAGGTGTGCATGTGAAATTTTGTATATCTTTCCGGATTTTAAGGTGAACAACATATTTGTTATGTGAATAATAACACTTGCCAATAATGATTGATATTTTCTCTTCTCCTACAGCCCCTCCCACTTTTACAACAACACCGCCGCAATATGTGGAAGCAAAAGAGGGGGGCAGCAGCCTGCTGACCTGCTCAGCCCTGGGAAACCCCAAACCAATGATCTCCTGGCTGAGGGAGGGGGAGGAGCTCGGAACAAATGCAAAATATTCGGTAAGGCGCTGGTTCTCACACTTTTTCATGTCAAGGACCCCCAAATTAATTCGGACCCCCATCGGGAAATATGTTGTGCCAGGGACCCCCGGCCGATTTGTGTTATTAAAACGTATTCAAATTTGTTCATATTTTTTGAAAATAGCAGATCTCCAAGCTCACAACACGTGAAGGAATGTCTTGCAAAGTTTGTGAATATGCATGAAATTACTAAGGTTTGTGAAAGGTTGTTTTGCTCCTGTGCATTAACCTATACAGTGCGCTTAATCGAGGTTAATTATCAAGTGAGCTCACACTGATTAAACTACGGTAAATACATTTTCACATTGTCTACAACACACGACTGGAAGAAAAGCTGATATCTGCCAGGTGCCTTTTTTCTTAGTCCACAGAACCCAAAAATATAAAGCCTTTGATTGGTTGTATAGGGTCACATCCAGTAAATTATGGACCAATGATGTCTTTAGGAAGCCTAGACTTATTTGAATCGTACACGGCTCATGTAATGCAGACAGTAGGGCTGGACAATTAACCAAAAATATATCGAAACCGATATTTTGAACCAATAACTGACTTATAACCTAATAATCGACCATGTTTCCTTTTATTTCTTTATTATTTTGTATATATCTCAAATAAATTGATGCAAAATCATTCTAATAGATTTTTTATAATTGACTAAATTGATTGTTCTGATCAACCCTTTTACTTTGTTGTACAATGATGCCGTACACAAATAGTGAAAATAGATGCTCTTTTCACTTAAAAATAAATAAATAAATTGTTCATTAATCTTAATGGAGGCAAAAGTTTGAAATAATCGTGATATTGATTTGAAGTCATACCGCCCATTCATTTGTTGCTGAATGGGTGAGGTACTGTACCGGAAGGGCCTGTAGTGTGCAGGCAGCCTGATCTCCAGAGATTACCGTAACATTGCACGGAACAGTGCACTTCATTCCGTGGATAGTCGCCTCGGAACTCCCAAATTGCGTGCATATGTACGGCGAGTCCCACGGTGGGCGTAACCAGTCGCAACACGGAAAAACCCGGAAGCAGAGCAGTCCGCACAATAAAATTTACGATTCTGTGCCTATCGGTACATAACTCAAACGGCGCTGAGTAGGCACAGGCGAATGTCACACCGTTCAGGACGGCAACTCGGTCGCCTTAGCTCCCTCGGTGGTCCTTCACGGGGTGACAATTCGCCTGTGACTGCGCGCCTCCGAAATGGTTTTGTCACAAAGGGAGCGCCGTACCATATGCACGCAATTCGGGAGTTCCGAGGCGGCTATCCACGGAATGAAGTGCACTCGTTCCGTGCAATGTTACGGTAATCTCTGGAGATCGGGTTGCAGTGCAGGAGTATCCCTGTGTCATACGGGCTCCCCCAACTCACCCTTTCTTCTTTCTTCTATCCTTATCATCTCTCCCCGCCACAGCTTCTACAAAAGGTCATAACGAGAAGCCCCGGGTTTTAACACACTTGCGTTAGTAAACGATGGGGTGATATCCTAATGCATTATTAATTCCCTCCTACTGCATCAATATTACATTACTCCTAATATGAATGTTACACACAACAAAAATTAATATCAGTAGTGAGAGCCAAGTGCCTCACTTCACATAGAGCTTCTACCAGCCTGTCCATTTATCTATTCATAAAAAACTCTTATTGTCATGCCTGACATTGACAGTACAGTAGCTGTTGAAGCAGGTCACCAATCCGCATGCAGTGAATCACAGCCCGAAGACAAGGAAAGCTTCTCTTTGTGGTGAGGAGATGTCGATGGTGGTGATCCTGGATACAGGCGTGTTTGCTCTGTGTCTCTCCTCCATGGAGATGTCATGGAGAAAGGGGGGAATGTGACAGACAGTAGTAGAGGGGTGTAGAAATCCTTATCATCACCTCAGCAACCCCTTGCTATTTCAGAACCTAATCCAAGTTTCTCAGTGTGGCTGTGCATAGCAGAACTTGAGATTCTCTCTTCATTTAATGCCCTCCCTGCTGTCTATCTTGTCCCTCCATTCGTCCCTTTCTCCCAATCTGCTTCTCCTCTGTTCATTTTCTGCATCCTCCTCTCCTCTTCATCATTCTCTCTTCTTTATTGTTAGTCTTTCCTTGCTCATCTTACATTATGATTTTTTATACTCATGATCATTAACCTGCATCAGATTCACTTAACGTTAAATTGTCTCGCAGGTCTGCTACAATGTAACTATTCTGTCACATGCCGAGCATAAGCATTGTAGCTATGCACAAAGTGCTAATCGTGTCATTGTTTGGCTAGGCTACGGGATACCAGCAGACTGACTTGAGGAATATCTTATTTGGGTGTGTCTTGAAGTATTAGCTACTAAGCTCTCTAAGCAAAAAAAACATTTTAAAGACAGATTAAACACCATAGTCGTGCGCTGGCGATTCTGCTATTACGCCATACTCGGGGGGTTAGGGGGGGGTGACCGCTGTGTGAATAGGTCAATAGGAGTAATCCCAGAGGTGTAGCAGTCACTTGAATGGACAGTCCACAGCTCAGTGTGACTTGAATGGACAGATCCGTACAACCTACTGCATAATTTATGAGGGCATTTCTATTAGGTTTGGTTAGTGTGTGTTTCTCCTCTGTACAGGGCCACAGGGTGACAAAGAGTTACAGTAAGTGTTTCCAAGGTTACCATGTGAAGAGAATAGATTAGATCCACATCAGAGCCAAAGTTAATAAAAAAAAACAAAAAAACATATATAATCAAACATTGATGACTTCAGGTGTCTGTTGTATTCTCTTCTCATCATATTTGAACCTCAGCAGACACCTACAGTACAGTACCTTTGATAACCTTAAAAATCTAATCAGATCTCAGGATCTACATGGGAATGGCATGGTTCCAATGTGGATCAGAGCGCCATTGTCTTTCATTATTTCATATCTCTGCCAGACTGGGATGCCTAGCCAGGGCTGTGTAAGTCATGAGTTGCAGCTTTGTGGCGGCAGTGGCACGTATGGGTGGAAGTGAAAGTTATTTTGGTGATGGCACTCTATAGAGGCCCCTCAACATGCGCTTTCTTTTTTTTGTAAGAAATCCCCTCCTTTTAATCCAATTAAAGGCAAACAGTACGGAATATTAAAACCCTGTTTGGCGGTCATTGTTGATCAACATTGTGAGTTTTGGCATTGTTTTGTAAAATAGATCCCTACCACTGCCGTAAACTTTGGAAGGCATTCATAGCTACATAATAGATAAAAACATAATCTCCGCTTCCCGGCCTGGCGGAGAAAAAATTGTGTTGGTACTTCTTCGGCCTACTGGCATTGTGCACAAGAAAGTTGCCGCAGATCCGTCCAGCGGTTTGTGAGATTAGCTAAAGAAGACAGACAGACAGACAGACAGACAGACAGACAGACAGACAGACCACCCTTTTCTAGACGGCTTTTGCAGCAGAGTCACACCATAAAAATATTCCTTGTGTTGTGATCATGCACATTTTGATCCCCACCGTCTGTGTTTTGGTTTGTGTCACCGCAGGTGCATGACGGCAGTCTCACCGTCCTCAGCATCACTAGAGATGACAGAGGAGCATACACATGCCGCGCTTACAGTGACCAGGGGGAGGTTCTCCATACCACTCGCCTGTTGGTTCAAGGTAAGGAAAATGTCATTCTACATAGTCAAATCCTAACTCCAAGAGTGTGCACTCTATGGGCCCTATTCTGAGGATCTATAGCACAATTGCATCAGGGGGCGTCCACCTCAATTTCGCTTGTTACGGCCGATCTACACCAGACTTTTGAAAGCGCGCGTATGCATGGAATTTGCTGCACGCGTACGTGTTTGGAAAGAACCAATTGATATCAATGATAACCGGCACATGCATACGCAGGCTCTAAAAGTGCGCGTGTGCGTATATGCGGTGTGTGTGTGTCGCTTTGAAAAGTCTGGTGTAGATCGGCCGTCAGATGGTGCGTTATTTGGGCGCAAAGCTCACCGCTAGGTGCAAAGGCATGGTGGTAAGCCTCTGAATTAGTCACGGGTGTGTTTTGGGCATTACATAAATTAGAGCAATCAGAGTGTTGATTGCTATTTAACTGATGGATTGGATGAGACGCAAACAATTTTCTGATGAGTAAAAGTGAAAGTGTGGGACCATCTAGCAGTATTAATAATGAGAAACTTATCCGTGATATCTTGACATATCAACTTAATAATCACTCGCTCATTCTCAGTTATGTTCTTTATTTAAAGCACCAAATACAATTAAAGCATGAGAAGATGGGGTGCATTAGGGCCTGTGCGTCTGATGCGTTCTTGTGTGGGAGCTCTATGGATATTGACGACTGTTAAACAGATAAAGACAGCCAGGATGCAATGGGTTCACAACATTCTTAGAGGTACGAAGATATTCTATCAGTGATCAAGTGTAGGCTATTACTAATTGAAATAAATACATAGGTCTTTCCTATTCTCTCTCCCTTCTGCTCTTTTCACTGCTCATCTCCGGGCAAAGAAAATGGGCACTTACCCAATGCAATATTTGGGTAATTGATAGTCTGGCACAGATCATTAATTATTTTTTACCTCAATGCGGCATCCCTAAGAAATGTCATCTACTGTAGCATGTTGAACAAGTGTGTTGAATTTGGATGGATTTGATTCGGTGAACCAGATGGGCGTGCTGCTGGTCAAAATTCACTTCTTCCTCCTATAGCCTAATATCTCCTCATGTGAGAGACATCTGTGATATCTTGACTTATCAACTTAATAATATTATGCTCACTCTCAGTTTGGTTATTTTTAAACCACTTATTAAAGCATGATGGACGGATCAGGAGCTCCGAATTTGATGGTGATCTGTTAATGCTTTGAGCGTTGCACTGTCTAAATAGTAATCAAATACTGTATCACTGTGCAGACTGTTAAGACAACATTTTAAGCTGGTCTAAAACACAGTCACTTTTTCACTCTTCTCGTGTGTAAGAAAGAAATACGCCAGGCCAGACCACACCTCATTTAAAATCCAACACGCCCATTGGCGCTAGTTGGGCGCAAAATCATTTGGTATCTAGATGACGTGAGCGCTGGGCGTAAAAATTACAACTCAGTCGGTTACAAAATAGCAATTATAGTTGCACTACGCTCAGCGGCCTACCTTGCACTGGGTGGAAGGTAGGGCCCTATAAGTTAAATTAACCACTTAAGTCCTATTCAGAAATGTAAAAAAGATCTACATGGTGTTGTGAGCTGGTACAGTACATCTGCTGTTTTTGAACATTTTGAAAAAAATGTAATTGTTCTTTTTTTAATTGAACATTTTGGGAAATGTTCCCAAATAGGGACTACCAGGGTTAAAGGTGTTAACACTATAGATTTGACCGTTTACCAAAATGTTTGTCTATGGAGCTCGTCTGGATTCCCAAAACTATGTATACCGTAACTATGTCTACTATAGAGACATTTGATATGAGACGTCATACCTACCTACTACTGCTACTGGTAAAGTGGGCCTTTTTCAATAATCAAACCAGAATGTTTTTCACTGGCATCTAGGAAAGAACCATTCAACTCCCTGAACCGGTGAATGTAGAATAGCTTGAAGGCCTGTATGATTCAGTCAATAGCCATTTCTTAGGCTGTGTGTGTGTGTGTGTGTGTGTGTGCGCGTGCAAGACAGTCTGTGGAAACATCACAGTCTGTCTCCGGTCCATTAACTAGGCTCTCTGCTAGACACAGATCAGTTAGATGGCTGTGATACCAGCCTTCACTTTCTGCCTCTTTCTGTCTTTTCCACATACAGTACAGCAAACACACACACACGCACACGCACACACACACACACACACGCACACGCACACGCACACGCACACGCACACGCACACGCACACGCACACGCACACACACACACACACACACAAACCTGTTGTATATACACATAATGCAAGTGGTATTGCATAAACGTTTGCTATTTTAAAAACATATCCGTATCTAGTATATCTCTATTAACCTGGTGAATTAAATGTTTTTTCATGTCGTCATATGTTGGGTTTGATGGTTGAATATTGGTTACACAAAGCTTTGTTGCGTGAGTCATGCTCAGAGCAATAATAGGCAAGATATCTGTGGAAGTCTGACGCTCACATTCATGATCTGTTTTTGAGGCATGCAGGAAATCTATAGCCGTCTGTCTGTCTGTCTGTCTGTCTGTCTGTCTGTCTGTCTGTCTGTCTGTGTGTCCAGAGCTAAACTCACAAACCGTGGGACTGATAAAACCATATTTCTTGTGTACACTGCCAGTAGGCCACACATCACATATGTTAAAAAAAATTGAAATATTTAAAGGAGCACTTGACCCATTTTCAACCTTATCTTCAACTAATCTGTCCTTACTGATGCTGAAGCATTATAAGATGGTGCCATTTCTGTCTACTCGCACTGTGTCTAAGAGGTGGGCTGTGGACAGTTCATAAACTTAAAATTATTATAGAAGTCAATGGGGTACTGACTACTGAGCCAAGCCCCCAGGACCGTTAGGGCTCTTTGAAGAAAAAGTTGACTAGTATAGTGGCCACCTCTGGTACTGCAAGTTTGACCACACCGGTTCATGGCTCAACCAATGGGCTCAACTCATGCTCTCGCTCGTGGAGGTAGTTGGTGATGTAGGACGCATAAAGGACACTAAAGCGCATGTTATAACCTCAGTGACGTGACAAATACCCGGAAGGAGCTTGTCCCTAGGGCAGTGGTTCTCAACCAATGGTCCGGGGACCACCAGTGGTCCTTGAGGGGGTTCTAACCCCAGCTGCTCCTGGCTGTGTGTCTAAGAGTCCTTGAGCAAGACGACGAGCAGGCTGCTGCTGCCTTGCATGGTTTCCTCCCCACTCGATGAGTTAATGTGCGTGTGAATGTCAATGTGAAATACATTGTAAAGCGCTTTGGAGAAAGGTGCTACGTATGTATAAGCAGTACATTTTACCATTTATAGACGATTGACGTCATATAACTGATGTCACAGGCTGGCCTCGTGAAGTGCAAAATCAACATTGGAGCCTCACTGTTCCCTTGTGGATCCCGAGATCCACAATGCTTGGATTTCTTTATTGTTGAGTGAGTCAACCACACTAGATAATCAGTAGTCCTATCTAATGTACAGTATAAGGCTCTGTGTGCTATGAAGGAAACAACAAGGTGGCTTGAATCTGGGGCCACTCATAAAAGACAGCTTACCTTTAATGGCGTCTGCTGTTTTGTTTAGGTTTTGAAGCAGCACACAGTACCTCAGGGAACAAAAAGTTTATACTGTGAAGAATGCGTCAGCTCCTCCACTGACTGTCTAACATTAAGATTACAGTAGCCAGCCACTTGCACAGTCTTGCCCATCAGGCTGTGGAAATGCTTTGTACTGTAAATATGCATACTTTGTACTCTGTCTGCCAAAGCCCACGATCTGTTTATTTAGTGGAAGTACACTAAGGTCTGTATTTAGTGTTGGTTTATTCGATTTTCGGAACCCACGCGATAATGTGTCGCCACTTGTTCACGATACTGAAATGTTTATGTCTGTCTTTTAGGGCCTCCATACATTGTGTCACCTCCAGAAAACATCACTGTAAACATATCCCAGAATGCACTCTTCACCTGTCAAGCAGAGGCGTATCCTGGAAACCTCACCTACACCTGGTTTTGGGAAGAGGATAACGTCTACTTCAAGAAGTAAAGTTATGATCGAGTTCACTACTGTACTGTAATCTAACTGCCTGTTCTGTCTGTTCTGTGTGAGTCTAATTAACATATCACATTTTGTAATGATTTCTTTTTAAGTATCTGTCCCCTTTTAGTGTTTTTAACCCTGTTGTGTTGTGTTTTAGTTTTTTTCTTATTTCTGTATGAGCTATGGGACACCTGAATTTTGTCTATCTAATTGTCTCCCCAACTCAAAGCCTCAGCTTCATCATTGCTCATGGAGCTCTCCAGAGCATTTATGCCCCAACCTTTGTGTTGTGAGTGACGCCGTGTGTGTGTGTGTGTGTGTGTGTGTGTGTGTGTGTGTGTGTGTGTGTGTGTGTGTGTGTGTGTGTGTGTGTGTGTGTGTGTGTGTGTGTGTGTGTGTGTGTGTGTGTGTGTGTGTGTGTGTGTGTGTGTCTGTGTGCGTGCGTGTGTACGTGTGTGCCTGTGCGTGCATGCGTGCGTGCGTGCGCCCTGTCCTGGTGTGGCCCCAGAGGATGTAAGAGTGACCCTAGCGAGGGTCTGTCTAGACCGTGCCAGGTGCATTAGCATGCTCTGATGACACTATCACATGACTCTGTGCTTGTGTCATGCTACAGTAGGCATGCAGTGATGATCTGGTGTGTAGCCAGGAGGCCTTTAGAGACTGAGGAGTTTATATCACACCAGTGACAGACACAACAATTGCAAGAGAGACTAAGTGAATGGAGCATTGACTGACGGGCAAAGCAAGTGTTACAGGGATGTCTGTGGAAACACCATAGATATAGAAGTAGAGATGGGTGATAAACGCCCTACCTCCGTGCTCATGGCTGCTAATTTTGCTATGGACACCATATGGCTAAGGCATCTTCATATAAAAAAAAACATGTCACTGAAGCCCCAATGGATTGACATCTTCCTTGTCTGTGTTTGGCTCGGAAGAACAGCATTGCTATGAACGGAAATGTCTCTTCTACGCCTTTCTCTTCTATGGGAGAGACATTGTTAATTCATCTAATTTTATACAGTCCTTTTTTTGCTTTGCTTGCTTGATATTGAAAAAATAAGAAAATTATAATGAAAAATGAAAAGATAATTACGTGTTATGTGATACAATGATAAATATTGGGAAATTACATATTTTTTTTTGGCAAAATGTTATATTACTTTATGTCATTTCATAGTCATGATGCGCAGTGCACTGGATTTGTTCTCCATTCAAAATGCAATTATAATATCTGCTTGTCCATTAGAGTGCTTCATTTGAAAGGGTAGCAAGGGAGAAAACACGAGGGCTGTAACAACGGGTGATTATGGCAATTAGCAGATTTATCTTTCAGAGCCCTCTTAGCACTGGCTGCTGTCTTGACTCTGTGCTGCTCTCTCATGGCACCTTGGTGTAACTGCATTCATGGCATCTAGCGTGTTCCAGTGACATATTGTGACAAATGTCTGCATCCTATTCGCAGTGATCTGAAGCTCAGAGTAAGAATTCTTATCGACGGCACCCTCATCATCTTCCGGGTCAAGCCAGAGGATGCTGGGAAATACACCTGCAGTCCGAGTAATAGCCTCGGAATCTCGCCCTCAGCATCGGCACACCTGACTGTTCAGTGTGAGTGTTACCGTGGCAACGCAGCATAGGGGGAGGGGCGGAGAGACTGTGCAGTGGGCTGTGCGAGGAGGGAACAGCAGCAGTATGGAGGCTGCTAGACAGCTAGATTATCTGCACCCAGTGTCTTACCATAGAAATGCAGTGTACAGTAACCTTCCTCAATTTCAAGGTCATGTGTAGTGGAGAAGGAAGTCATTTTTCCACCCATCATTTTGACCGAGCCCCTTTGTCACAAATGTATTCTGCCATATTCATGTTTTGTAAGGATTTGATGATAGAAAGCATGATCTATTCTGATGCTAGCATTGTCCTCAGAAGGAGAGTTGAGGGCAGGCTTGTCCTAGCTCATAGCAGACAGTGCCAGTCTGTGCCTTTTGAATCAGACTCCCTAAATGTGCCCTCAGTGGATTGAAATGTGACCTTTCTGTTCACCAGTAGAGACCAACGAAAGCGAAATGCCACTCCCGGCCATCTGATTTTTTTTTTTATTATTGTCAGCCGTAGTGTGTTGGCTATGCTAATTTACTCCCAAGTTGCTACTGGTCATTGATTTCTGTGCTCCAGTGTGTGTGAGAGATGGGGATCTGCAGCACTGCAGCGTGGGCACCAGATTCATCACTGGCCTCAGATAAGAGTCATCAAATCTAAGGAGAACATTTTAAATTGATTTTTTTATTTAAATTCCACTACGCTAAGTTTACAATGAAGCACATGTTGAGCCATCAACCATCCATAATATGTTTTTTTATCGCTTGTGTCAGGTTAACAAGACGCTGACATGAATTGGCAATTTGTGATAAGATTATGATTACATCATATATTTGAGAGAGATGGTATTGATTACTTACCTGTCAAAATTGCACCTTGATTGTTGATTGCGTTGTCCCTCAGACCCTGCCCGAGTGATCAACATGCCCCCGGTTATCTATGTCCCACGGAAACTGCCAGGGGTCATCCGCTGCCCAGTGGATGCCAACCCACCTGTGACGTCAGTGAAATGGGAAAAAGATGGCTATCCTCTCCGCGTGGAGAAGGTCCGTGTGCCTCTCAGAGCTTACTACTGTTACTTCTGTCCCACAAGCACTCAACTCCTGGTCCATGCCATTGCACTGGAATAAGATACAATGTCCAGAAAAATGATGAGTCTGCGCACAATCATACCTCCAATGCGAGCATTATTGAGACTTTAAAAAGAAAAGAAAATGACAGCTAAGCTGCCTTTGTCAGGATTAATCTTACTCTTTGTAGATTAAGCCTGGCGAAGGCAGCTTAGCTGTCAAGTAACGTTTTTTCTTGTCTCAATTATTGCATTGGAGATACGAATGTGGCGACTCATCATTTTTCTGTCTATTTTCATCTGCCGGCACTTCATTAACACATGCGTCCTACTTTAACATTCACCATCACTGTCTTATTTATAGGTCAAATGATGATAGTGATTTGTGATGATAGTGATGATAGTAGTAGTATGTAAGTGGAGAGTAAGATATAAAAAATATTTTCTTCTTCTTCTGTCTCAGTACCCTGGTTGGAGCCTGATGCCAGATGGAAGTATCCGGGTGGCAGAGGCCACAGAAGACTCCCTGGGCACGTACACTTGTGTGCCTTACAACGCCCTGGGTACCATGGGCATGTCCCCCCCTGCCACTTTGGTGCTAAAGGTACATCGCAGATCGGCCACTGGGCATGGTGACTACAGTATATCATCCCTTTCGGGCAGAAACCTTCTATCTCCACATTTCAACTTTTTTTATATAATGAATGCCCTTCTTCATAGTACAAGAGTGCTGCGGAAAGGTAGCAAAAATAGCCGGTCTACAAGCTCACAACGTGTCACATTGCGACCAGCAGCGTATGGTGAATTTTAACGTTGACCGGGCCAGAATCTTAATCCCCCCTCGGGGGGGGTTCGCGCAACAACGGCTGATAAGTCTATTGAGAATTATCGAGCCATTCCGGGTGGAAAACGGAACGCTCGTCCCAAAACACACTGCCCCATTTTTTCCGCGGACCGAGGCCGCCGGTTTAGAACTGGAGCAGGGTGTTTTAGGAAGACGGTTCTTCTTCTATTACATTTCTGAATGGTGAGAGGTGCTCGTCTCTGCGCAATGGAGAACCGGTTTGACGGCGAAACTGGTTTTCTAATGGCCACTCATTAACAATTCGGCCGAATGCAAATGAGCCCCATTTGAAAACAAAGTCTACTTATAGGGTGAGGGGCTGCTAATGTTGTTATGTTGATTTTTTTTTCTTCCCCATGGCGGATCTTGCCCCTAAGCAGTTACACAGACCGGGCCATGGCCTCGTTGGCCCCAATGACCGTACGCCTCTGATTGCGACACGTTGTTCAGATTTGTTCAGACTTTAAACCAATCTGCTGCCAATCTAGATAGGCCAGAAATTGATTTTGGGTTGCCACTTGCCAGTGGTCCATTTGGTTCCAGACTTAAATTAACACTGAGGATTCTACATTGTAGATTGGGGTTCAGAGATTTAAAAAAGATCTAATGGGGGTCCTTGAAACGAAAAAGGTTGAGAATCACTGTGTCCTGTACCTTGCATCTCCATATTTCAACTTTTTATGTTTTTTCATAAATTAATGCCCAACTTCATCATACAAGAGTGTCGCACAAAAGTAGTGAAAATAGTAGTGAATAAAAGTAAAAAAAAAAAAAAACTACAAGCTCACAACGTGTCACATCGCTATTGTAGATCGGCTATTTTCAGTATTTTATGACATTTTGTCAATAGTAATAAAAAAGGAACAGTTTTGGTCATACAAGGCTTTATCTCTAACGTGTGTGTGTCCAGGATCCCCCTTACTTTAACGTGAGGCCTGGGGGGGAGTACCGTCAGGAGGCTGGGAGAGAGCTAGTTATTCCCTGTGCTGCCTCCGGAGACCCTGAGATACCAACCATCACTTGGAGAAAGGTATGGATCACAAACCACACAACACCACAAAGCACACCTCAGAGAACCAAACCATCTAGTGCTGTATGTGCTGCTTGATGTGGTGGATGTTTTTGTACTTGTGGTGAATTATACCATGGCCACAGACCGAGAATGCTCGGTTATGTGCATTATTTTCGGATAACCACGCTGCTGCACTCTCATCACTGTTTTAAATGATCGCTGAATAAAGACTGTTATTGTATTAAGTGTTTAAGCTAACATTAGCTGCAAGCTATCCACATGAACCCTAGCTTCCATGGGTGTCATATAGGAACAGGAAGTGGGGGAAATTATTAGGAATTTAAGAGAACTGGGCCCTTAGTGAAGTGGTTCTGGCCTGCCGGAGAACTTGGCCATTTTTTTATGCGGTATTGTTAATTATTTCATTAAGTATCCTTAATTATAATTGCAGCCTATCTTTATTAAATTATAACGATTAATTATACACACACACACACACCCCCACACGCGTGCACACACCCCCACACACACACACACACACACACACACACACACACACACACACACACACACACACACACACACACACACACACACACACACACACACACACACACACACACACACACACACAATGGAGATCGGAGGGAGGCTGAAAAGTGGGGTGACAAAATATCAATATAAATACCATTCTGGCGCCAGTGCTATTCTAGGTATGTCATAATAGGTGATCATTCAGTGAAAATAGCTGATCTATAAGCTCACAACACGTCCTAATGCAGCGCTTTGCGAGCTTGTAGATCGTCTTTTTTCGGCAAAGAGATTTTTCGTAGACAGGAAAAGTACAGATCCCTGGGGTACACTGGTCAACAAAGTGTATAGGGTTGGTTAAAAAAAAACTAGTAAAAATTATGTACTCGTCCATTATTCTTCCGTGGAATCTATACAATTCTAATGTTTAATTTGTGTTTATTTCATTGAAGGTGGGGAAGCCTAGTAGGAGTAAGCACAACATCCTGGCCAGTGGCAGCTTACAGTTCCTGTCCCTCAGCAAGGAGGACCATGGAGAATGGGAGTGTGTAGCCACCAATGTGGTCACGAGCATCACTGCCAGCACACGACTCCTGGTCATAGGTAAATTCTCCTCTGCAGTCTGAAGACTCACCTCTTCAGACTCCAACTCATGCCCCAGCACTCCTTTGTCCATTTAGATAGATGCTACTCATACTATGCAGATATCTGTTCATCCTTGTGAATTCGGATGGATTTTGATAGATCTGTGTTTCTATCGTTCATAAAATTGCTCAGAAAGTGATCCCAGCAATATCGATTACATCTGTTGTAGCTGTGGTGCGAACTCTGCCACCAGGTTATTATAATTAACTAAGGTTGAAAGAAATTGATAACTAAAACTAGAATACATTTTTAAATGAACAATGCAAGACTAACAAAAAAATAGAATTGCATGTAAAATCATCTTGGTTTTTATTTTTCAGATTTTTTTCCAGATACATCATATCTGATGTAATGCATTCTTTTATCCTACCTTTTTTAGTTTCTTTAAATCAAGGCTCTCCTCATAATACCTGAACAACCAAAATAACTAAAACTACGTGCAAGTTTATTTGTATAGCAGATTTCAACACTAAATAACACATTATAAAAGGACATTTGAATTCAGGAAAGGGGCGGGGTAGAAGTTAAACACTGATCTCCTTAATAGGAAATACCTATTCAAGACACAGAGCAAGAAAACACATTATAAAAGCACATTTGAATACAATAAAAGTAAAAGAAGTCAAAATAAAACTTGGGAGTGCAGAAGAATCATTAAACAAATCTCGGTACGGCAGCGGCAAACAGAAAGGCTTTTAGCTGTGATTTAAAAGAACTGAGATTTCCAGCAGACCTTGTTTTGTACCGCAGTTTTGTGGGAGTTTTTTCTTCTTCAGATATGTGGTGTATAAAAACTGAGCACTGCTTCGAACTAAAATGAAACTGAAATCAAGACCAAACTTAAAAAACAAAATAAAAACGAATTGATATTTCAAAACTATAATGGCGCTTTTTTAAATAACATATTTATAACTGTCATTATTGTTATCGTTCTTGGTGTGAACAGTACTTAAGTCAGAGAAACCCAGTGGTAGCTCACCTGGTAGAGCGTATACCATTAACTCATTGGCCGCCATTATCGCATTAACGCGATCTAATAAATAGCGCGCTTGGCCGCCAGGATCGCATTAATGCGATCTAACGTCTTTATTGATCTTTATGCTCTGATCACGCTATTCTGTTATGAATCAGGCTAAGTTTCGGGTTCCACTTACTTCAACCACCACTGCATCCGGTTCCATGACTTGGGTTCCGTTTTCGGTTTTACATTTTTCCCCCCAGTCATTTTCGACCATAATAGGGAAACAAACGGTTTTTCACACGCTATGAAAAGCGATCGGAGACCTCCCCTCCTATAATCTATGGTCTGGGTGACGAACAGTCATCCCCGTTGTGTATCACAAAGTAATTTTCGCCGATAACAGAATGTGAGACATTTCACTTCCGGTTCATGTGTTTCACTGTGTGAGTGGGTCTGGGAGGGGGCGAGTGTGATCGAGAGGCGATCAAGCTTGGTATGTGCTGCGCTCTAGTGGTGGAACGATCGAAACGATTCAAGTGTCAAGGTAGACTTTCTAGATGTGAATTAAATAACAAAATAACGAAACAAAAAAACACGAAAATCGCTGGCAAGGGCTGCTATGAACGAGGTTTTAACTCTGGCAGTCAATGAGTTAAGGCCCAGTCCTTCCGCAGCTGGCCCGGAATCCGACCCGAAGCTCTTTGCTGCATGTCCTTCCCCATCTCTCTCTCCTTGTTTCCTGTCTCTCTCTCTCACTGTAACAATGAATAAAGCATGAAAATGCCAAAAATAAAATTAAAAAAAGGTCAGTAAAACTGCAGCAGGGGCGGCCACCACAACACCCCAGGGCTTGTGGTTTCAATGTAAGCAGTGACCAGACTGTCTCGCAGTGACTGACCTTCATCTGACAGGTGTCACCAAAGCTGGGTTGCAGACAGCCAGTGTTGCCAAGTCCGCTTATTATAAGCGACTTTGAGCTTGTTTTTCTGTAAAGTCGATTGTAAATATTGCAAGTTGCGGGTTGCAGTCTTTTGGGCTTGTTTCTAAAGTGAAGTTGCGTATTTGGCCTTGCTTCCTAATGTTGAAACCTTTCACATAATTATCTTCTCTGGGGTTTAGTATTTATGGTTACATGATTTGCTGCATTGCAAATTCACGTGCATTATTATTATATGAACTACTATAATAGATCAAACATTTTAATGCCAAGGACCCGCAAATTAATATATATTTGTCCACAGACCCCCCCATCTGAAAATATTTTGTGCCAGGGACCCCCATACAGGAATTGTGTAGTAGATCTTTTGACGTCGCATTGTGACACATTGTGAGCTTGTAGATCGGCTGTCTTCAAAAAGCCGGTGTACATAGGTTTAAAGTAGTAAAACTGATTTTGATGCTACATTAATACTTTTTCTGGGGACCCCCCTGTGTGTGTGATCATGTGGCCAAGTCACTTCTTTTGGGCTTGTTTTCATAGACCTGACCGCTTGTTTCTCTTGCAAAATCTGGCAACACTGCAGACAGCTGGAGTGTTTCAGACCAGGCACAAGTCTGCCTCTAATCCCAGTGAGAAGCCATTGGCTGTAGGCCACCCGGCACAGCCGGTAGAGGGTCTGTGATGTTCACAGACAACAGACTACAGCGAACTTGTCCTGGTCGACCGTTTCAGCCAAAACCACGTTAGCCAATTAGCTCGGCTGTTCCTACTGTATTTTCAAGATTCAAGAGGCTTTTATTTGTCACTCACTCGTACAGGGAGCTAAATATTTCTGTGTCATGCTCCGCAAGACTGTTCTGAAAACAACAATCACAATATACAATTTAGGCATTTAGCATAGTTACTTACAAGTGCTAGATCAGAATAAGCATGAACTCTTGTAAAAAACACCAAGGGAAATAATCACATTTTTAGAGTGCAGAGAGAACAGTGTAGTGCCTCAAATAAACTAGGATACCTGGTAAACAATGAACCTAGCATATGACTAAATATTCTATCTAAATAACTTTCTGTATACTTGAAACTGTAGGATACCGGGTAAACAATGAACTTTGCATCTGTCCAAATAACATGCTATCTAAATCACATTCTTAACTCTTTAACTGCCAGAGTATAAACATTAATAAACTCACCCACTGCCAGCGTTTTCGTGTTATTTAACCTTTTCAACTGGTCACAGAAAATGTAGATCCATAATAATCTATCGTCGGACTGTGTGTACGCACAAACAGGATCTGTGGCTGTCGCCCAGAGGAAAATAAATTCACCTGCGAGGTAACTCTCCATGTCGCAGGCACGTTGAAAACAGCATACACACCATGTACTGTACCATATACACCATGTGTCAAAAATGCACGTCTTTCCAACCTCCCCAATGATCGTTTGTCAGACCGTTGGTAAACACAAAGGGGATCACCGATCGTCGTCCAGAGAAATAAATATATAACTGGAGCTGTCCCTTCATTTGTTCGACCATGTTGAAAATAGGATAGGAAACCAATAAACAGAAGGTGGCGGAAATCTTCGGATGACGTCATTTCCGGATCCGGGTCTCGAGTGAAAGAGAACAGCGCAATCTTTTATAAGACAATTAAAAAACTAAATCGCGTCTTTCTCGTCGACGGCAGGCTGCACCATAGCAGAATCCGACGGGAAATCTCGTCTGTGCCAGACAAAGAGTTAACATTGTGGTCAAGAAAAACTAATCTAAGAAACAAAAATATGAGAACAAGTGACCAAGATATCACAGTAGACATATCTTGTTCAATCGCTAGCAACTGTCGAAAGAAAAGATGGAAGAAGGTGTACAGGCAGAGTGAAGTGTATAACCCACAAGATAATATAACCACAAGATAAAGTTAGTTTTTGATTGATTGAATACTTTATTAGTCAGAAATGTAAACAGCACATGGTGCATGCAGTAAGACTTTAAGGCTAAAAGGGTAACACAAAAAAGTTTTTAAAAGCTTTTTTTTTTTTTTGCTACTTTTGAAAGATTTTCTCTTATGGGTGTCCCTGGCAAAAAAAAAAAATTCACATGGGGTCCACAGCCAAATACATTTCCTTGGGGGGGGTCCTTGAAATAAAATTGTTTGAGAACCACTGCCTTGTGCAGCAGAGCAATCTGGTTGTTCAGTGTAATATGCTTCATTTGACTTAATAAGGTAGAAATCACTGGACTTGTATTGAACCCAATATAACTCAAGAGTCTAACTAACCAAAACAGCTGTTGAGGGACTGAAGTGAACTTGACAGCATAGCTGGTGCTTTACTAAGTGATTGTGAAGTGATAAAATATTAATGTTTTACATAAAGTAGCCTTAAAGCTGTAATCCATGTCCTTTGTGCAAAGTGGCAACGCGTAGTGTTCCTACAGTACCTGACCTCAGGATCTACAGTTAAAAGTCTCAATAGAAGAGCAGGGACACCACCTCCAACTCCAGTTGTGTCAGTTGAATTGTAGCCATAGCTGAATGGGCAGAGCCTGGGAAACAGAAGGTCCCAGGTTTGTATTCCCGGCTAAGTGTCGAGGTGTCCATGAGCACTTAAACCCTTACTGCTTATTTTACTGCTCCCCGCCCTCGAGTCCTCAATATGACCACTGCAGGGAAGCCATCAGCTGGGTGAAGCTGAAACTGGATTAATAAGGTCTACTCTGCATTATTAGTGTTAACATACTCTACCACACACACATCGGTTGAAATATCGTTTTATTCACTAAATAAACAGCTATGGATTGCAGCTTTAAATTAGTACATAAATACAAATGCTTCTACATTTGCATGTTTTTAAATCGATATTTGTCTCTCTCCTAAATACTAGGTACCAGCCCACATGCTCCTGGCAATATCCATGTGTTGGCCTCTACATCTTCTGCTAATGTGTCCTGGGAACCAGGATATGATGGTGGCTTTGAACAGACATTCTCAGTGTGGTACGGCCCAGTGTGAGTACGCGGCAAAATCCTGAGTGTTCTTTTATCTCTGAGAGTGAACAAATGGACCTTTTTGGGGTCCATTTTCTTTCACTCTCAGAGTTAAATGAACACTCATGATTTTAGAGTGTTGTGCTTTTAAACGGATGGCAGCAGTGTGAAGACATTTGGAGACAGAGGTATGATGTTAGTGTGACATGAGAGCAAGGCGTTGTTTTAACGTCAAAGAGCTAAGCAAGTTAACTCCTCTTTGATGGTAAAACATTCAGTCCACGGACTTGAAGCAGACATGATGAGGGCAGAAGCCTTTCACATAATTATTTTCACTGGGGTTTAGTATTTATGGTTACATGATTTGCTGCATTGCAAATTGACGTGCATTATTATTATATGAACTACAGTATAATAGATCATAGATTATGCATAATTCATGTTGAGGCTTATTGGAAAAGTAATGGAATGTAAATACAGAGCCATTGCATTAGCATCCTATTAAGCACCATACGTGGTGGGGAGTTGGCATAATGTCTCCATTAAGCTCATTATGTACTGTACACGTCAGCAGCCGCGATGTGCATAGTGTGAGATTGTCAGGATGTGGTTGAATTAATTATCTGATGCTCAAGTGTTGCTTTAAGTGAATACCATGGTAAACAGTGTTTATCACTGCATAAGTCAACGTTAACGCCTCACACCAACAAATGCAAATGTGTGCCAAGCAATGACCACTAATTATTACATGAGCAATGAAGCTTCTCTTCAGTGTTCTTGAATGGAAATGTAACTACAAATATACCCAAAAAAAACAGACTGAATAATGGAGTGAAAATAAATGAAAATGCAGGCTGAGTGTCAGGCTAGCATATTTCATGTTCCAGAGAGAAAACCAATTGTTGTTCTGTGAACAAAATCACTGACTGTGAATTCTGATTCAAATGTGACCATAGTACATACTGTACATCTAGGCTATAGTATAGTATAGTATAGTATAGTATAGTATAGTATAGTATAGTATAGTATAGTAAGTATTGTACATGTCTACATTAATAGTGTTGCATATATGTAATAAGTTAAGGAAAGGTAACTGTCTGACTAACCAATGGGACCAACTTTAACTCTTTAACTTTTTTTCTAATTTTGTTCACGCTTTGTTTTCTATTTTGAATGCAGGTTGTTTTTTTTATATACAGTTTGCATGCTTAAATGAAGTGAAATGGCACTTAGCCTTTTGTTCCGTTTCATAAGTAAAGTATGATTCTCTCTCTGTTCAATTTCTGTTCCCCCAGGTCGAAGAGAATGGACTTTGGGCCTCATGACTGGCATTCTATGCCCGTCTCTGGCACTCTGACATGGTTGGTGGTGCCAGGGCTGGAGCCCAGGACAGAGTACCAGTTCAGTGTGTTGGCACAAAACAAACTGGGCACTGGGCCGTTCAGTGAGGTTGTGACTGTTAACACTGCAGGTGGGTACTGCTTAAACTGCTTTTAAAATACAAGTAAACATGCTTCTGTTTCATTCATTCGTTTTTTGTTTGTTTCTTCTTGGCATTTTCTTGCAGAGTTCAACCTACTTAGCCGTTGGTTAATGTAGAATGCTTCTTTGGCTTTATAGTTACGTTTTTGCATAACATTTGTCTATTTTCATTGTGTGTGCTCACAAAAAATGTGTAATGCAATACACTGCCCTCTAGTGATGTACAACGATACATATTACAGTATGGATTTTTTGTCTCCATTATCTCACCCACAAAAACAAAGTCAGGCCATCACAAACATCCAGAAATCCAGAGTAAAGTACCGTACAAGCACAGATCAACTACAGTAAACAATCTACCAGTTGAGCCATAATAAGTGAATGAATGAGTGAATTATAAGTATTATTTGTATTTTTGTTCTGCTAACTATGAAATCCTATGGACTGGGGGCTCTCACTTCTTCCTCCGTGTGTCTTTAGATTATCACATTAAAAAGAGTGGTTTTGAACACCGTTATCTATTTCAAACAACATTTCAGCCGTGGTCATACAAGGCATTTGTAAATATGGCAACTCATTTAGATGTAGGCCTACGTAGGTTTATGGTTTCCCATGGACTATAGCCGTTTCACTCATGATACAATTTCTCTTCTTGTTCTTTCATAACAGATACATGTGCCAGATAATCCCCACACCAAGAGAGTAAAAAAATAATAAACATTTCAGTCATTCAGTCCGACTTCACTGTAGCCTATGGTAGCCTTTTCATACATTATATATGTACTTAGGCTGTCGTGAAAGTTTATAATATTTAGAGAAATTTAAAGTTTCAAATACAAAAGTAGTAGTAGTAGTTGTGAATTAGCAAACTGGACATTTAGACTGAATGTTTCCTTTATCCTCATCTTGCGCTAATGCACGCAACTGTTTCACCGTTTTTTGTTGTTGTTGTTTCTCATAAGCGTGCATCCGTTGTCCGTCAACAACACAGCCGTCTGTGCCTTGACTTCTGTGCTCTGACTGTGCTCGCCAGGCTCTCTCCCCACCCGCCCCCTTGGCAAAAACTCCTCAAGAAAAGGCCGTTCGCGGCCTGTGAAGGGGTCTATGGTAGAGTATGTTTGATGTGGTCTCCCTACTCTTCCTCTGAGAAATGTAGGTGTCAGGTAGGACACCTACTGGCCGAGAAGTAGTATAACTGCATCACTGCAACATCTCCCCTGGCCAAACAGGGATTGCCTCTTGGACGAGTGGTTGAAATGTAGTCTCTCGTTCAAGAGAGAGACCCGGATTTGAATCCCGGGGTAGAACATAAAAGTTAGGGACTGCAGCTTTAACACTGATGGTTTTACTCTATGTACCCTATATAGGCTCTCCTTTGAGTACCCCAGAACCACTGGTGCTTCTTACTCCACCACGGTGCCTCACAGCCAATCGCACGCTGCATGGTGTCCTCCTCACATGGCTCCCTCCAGCGAACCACTCATCGCCCGTTGATCGGTACATTATGGAGTTTCGCCTCGGTGAGAGATGGGAGGTGCTGGACGACCTGATCCCAGCTACTGAGACTGAGCTCATAGCCAGAGACCTTATTCAGGTAAGTATTCAGTGAGTTCCATAAGTATTTTCTTATTATATTATTGTTAGATGTTTTGGCTTTACTGTCAATGTGAAATCACACATTGGCTGTGAGGTTAAAGCCCTCATTATATACACTTTCTTCCATTCCTATGTTTTTAACTTCTGGGACAGCTGAAGTACTTAACAATGCGGGTCCTTGCTAGCCATTTTGACTCCTGCTAGATGATAAATTCCTAATTTTGACCACATTCATACAGTGGCCATTTTGCTCGTATTTCATAGTCGGGGGTTTCCCAGCTCGACAGGGAGTATAAAGTAAAAGAAAATGGCCGCTGTCTGAATATGGTCAATTAAGGAACAGTCACAAAAGGGAGTGGACTGCCCACTTTTCTTTTTTTTAACAAAGCAAACAAAAGTATTCACAACACTGACAACTATTTGCATTGACAAATAACCCCACTGAGAGATGCTGTTGAGATACATTTGGTTGCTATTAGCTACTTACTATAAGGGGAGTGTGATTTTGTTCGTGTCCCTGGCAGGAGTCCTGGTATGAGTTCAGAGTGATGGCAGTCATGGATGACCTCATCAGTGAGAGCAGCAACGTAGTGGGTGTGTCTAGCACAGGTGAGCTTCTTGACAGCAGAATTACAAACTGTACAGTTTTACAAAATTACAAACAGTTCGCGTGCCTTTCAACATGAAAACAAAAACACTGCACTTGTGATTTTCATGTGTCCGGCTCGTCAACTCTACCTCACCTACAGTAACATGCTGTAATTAGATTACTTCTGCCCCATCAGATCCCTTCCCCCCTGCAGAGGTGGCTGATGAGGGGTTGGCACGACCTGTGGTTGCGGGCGTCGTAGCAACCATCTGCTTCCTGGCAGCGGCGGTACTTTTCAGCACTCTAGCAGCTTGCTTCGTAAACAAGCAGCATCGCCGCAAACTTAAACGCAAACCAGGTTGGCCTTATTCTCTGCTACTGTACTGCTGTCTGGTCTCTACTGGCTATGTTTCCCTCTGAAACACTCCGTTTCTTTCTGTCTCTCTTCTCTTAGATCCTCCCTTGTCAGTGACACACTTCAGGAAAAGCATAGAGTCACCGTAAGTAGCCTCTGAATGCCAAAGACAATGCCCTGTGATCCGCTGGAGGTAGTTAGCACTGCAGAGGGTCTTACGCACTTGAGCACTACCTGGCCACTTGAAATGACAAGCTCCTCAGAGGCCATGTGGTGGCACTGCCAAAGTTTGAATAGTTTACACTAGTAAGAAATGTGTATTATTATCAAGCAGTGCAAGGCAGCGGAAAGTACAGTCTGGTGAGTAAATTATTACCTGGGAGATGGATAATGTCATTCAGTGTGTGTTCTCCTATGCATTTTATCAGGAGGAAGGGTACTGTATGTATACTAACTGTTATTGCAATGGAGGTGTTATTATTACATCTGAACGATGCATTGCACACAGTACAGTACACACAACAGTTGACACACTGAAGTGTGTGGAGTCGTGAAGCCTTGATAACAGACCGGAGACATTATGTCGGTGTACAATAGCAACCTCTAGCGGATCACAGGCAGCGTTTAGAATAGCAAAGTCAGCATTTTAAACACATTATCCAGAGTGCCACTGCTGCAGTCTCTCTATTGATTTTTGATCCATCTGTATTCTTTAACCTTAAAGGCTTGTCTGCTCTCTGCATGATTCTTAGAGTGTAGTAATGGCCAATTCTGTTTGTTTATCATTGTAATTCTGCACATTGTGAATGTACAATATCAGCTATGTGTGTATGCAATGTACTGTATGTGTCTGTCTGTGTAAATCTGTATCCATGTATAACGCCATTTGAATGTAATTGTCATGTGATAATGTCCAATGTGTAAAAATCCATTTCAGATCGAATGTTCAGTTGCTTGTGATAATTGATAGGTTTAAAAAAAAGCAGCGTTTTCTTTTCTGAGAGTTGTTATTTCTTTCCTTTTTTTAAGAGGTCCAGGGCAGGTCAGGGGTTCCTTAATTATGTAGCCCATCCTACATGGATTATTGACCGTATTCATGGAGCGGCCATTTTGATTTGACTTCATACCCGGGGGGGGGGGTGGTGGCAAACCTCATCCTTTTTGGTAGTTTCCCACAACCACCCCCTGAGTATGAAGTAAGAGCAAAGTGGCTGCTGTGTGAATATGGCCAATTGGTATAGCTGACAGATGAACTAGGCCCATGTCATTTGTCTCCCATCGCAGGCCTCCCCTCACCCCCTTGCCAGGGGTAGAGCCCTGCTGGGACGAGCCTGCCAGGAGCAGCTACATACCCCCGCCCGTCAGCCCCCTGTGAGTGCCTGCCTGCACCATAATACAGTGTGTGCTGCGCTGCACTGGCTTGGCTGCATGGTTATTGCATTGCATAGAAATCATGAACTGACACTGACTATTTGCTTTAGCGTGCCACCGGCCTAACCGCATGCACCGACTTTTCTATTTGCATTGATTCGGCTGCATGTACAGTACTTTGTATATGCATTCCTTTTTATATGTCTACCTTATGTATTCCTTTGACTAAGTAAGTGTTGACAATGCTGCTCCTGGTGTGGAAAACAATCTTACTTTAAATAGATCCTGGATAGTTGCCATCTGCTTTATATTTTCATATGCCATACCAGCATATGCAAATAGACCTCAGTTCTGCTAAAGAGGAGGAAATAGATAAGAGATTTGTGGGACGGTTGTCATGGTTGTGTGGTTGGTTCTTATCTCATACTGTCACTCTGGCTTGGTTCATTAGCTGCAGTGCTATCAAGGATGCTGCCGGTCATTATCATAACGCATTTCATTATGGCTGCCTTGATAAGGCACCATGGTTTTGTGTATTTTGCCATTTGGTTATGGTAAATCTCCGCTATTTTAAATGATTTTGCTTGCTCATTCGTCTGTTTTCTTTTCCTCATCAACATGTAGAGTTCCATCCACATATAGTGTCCGTCATTCTAAACCCAGCGCGCTGTCTTTGTCTCCTGTGTCAGGCTGTCGTCAGGGAAGATCAGTCCAGAGAGCTCCCCTCCGTCTCGGCCGCGCTCTATTTCCTCGGATGGCTCCCACGGTCCCGGTCTGTACGTCAGGAAGCTGCCAAGCCCCCTGCGAGAGAAGGACAAAGAGCTCTCCTTATACAAGAAAACCAAGCGCGCAATAGCCGGCAAGAAGTACAGCGTGTCCAAGTACGAGGCTGAGGTGACCACGCCCATTGAGCTGATCAGCCGCGGACCCGATGGCCGATTCTGCATGGACCTCAGCCCGCCGGCGCGCCGCATCCAGGGCTTCCCCTTCGCGGAGGAGTCCGACATGTACCCGGAATTCCGGCAGTCCGACGAGGAGAATGATTTTGACCCCGGGCCTATGCCCCCCATCATGCCCACGCTCCGGCCCCAGCTCTCCCCAACGTCCTCCAGCCTGGAGTCCACGCAGCCCCCCAACTACAGCCCCCGCCTACACAGGGCCATGGAAGGTATGAGCTTTGTGGAGGGCAGTGCGCTTCACGCCTCAGGGCAGGCACCGGCCTCCCGCTACAGGGGCTTTCCCCAGGGCCCGTTCTATGGGTATCTAGGCAGCCGCGGAGAATCAGGGATTCCACCACCTTTCTACATGCCTGACATCAGCCCGCGTAGCTCCGCTCTGTCCTCCCCTCCGGGCACCGCTGAGGGGCCCTTCGGCTATCCGTCCATCCCAGAGGAGAGTGGGGAGATGGAGCATCATCAGTACACTGCATCTGGCCATTCTCTTTCTCACACACACAGCCCTCCACCGCGCTCGCCCGAAAGCTGGCAGCCACACGAGTTCCCGTTCCTGGGTCTAGAAGGCCCACGTTTCATATACCCACCCCACCATCCCTTACATCATCCCCAGGACCTCCCCGACACTCCCCTGTACCCCCCCCACCTTCCCCCGAGCCGCTTGCACCTACAGGATCCATCTAGCCCTGGTCTCCTGCAGCTGGAGGTCCCTGTGCCTCCTCCAGGCAGAGACAGGCAGCCTGGGCCTCCGGTTAGGCGTTCAGCTATGCAACAGGCCCAGAGTCTCGGCCAGCTCAGACACACATCCCACGGTGTGGGTGTACCAGTGTTGCCTTACCCTGACCCGGTTCCCCGCGCAGGGAGCCCAAGCACAGCCCCGAGTAGTAGCCCTCAGTCCTGGCTCAGCCCGAGGGCAGGGCGCCGTGCTGACCCCAGTCTCCCCCCGCTGGTACTCCAGCCCTCCCGTCTCTCTCCGCTCTCCCAAAGTCCCCTTAGCACCCAACCGGGTTCCCCCGATATCCTAGTGCGGCCCCCGCCCCGCCCCAGCATCCTCCGCACCTCCCGGTCTCTGGAGATGCCAGAGCTCACCCTGCAGCCCTCGGCCACCGTTAGTTTCTCTCGGAGGTCTTCGCTGACCACCTCTCCCAGTAGGGGCCAGGGTAGCAGACAGCCCAGCCCCAGTTACCGTGCCCACATGTCCTATGCCTCCACTGCAGCCAGTTATCCCTCCCAGTCCCCTTCTCCCCCTCCGGAGTGCAGGGATGTTTTCGGGCAGAGGCCATCCCAGAGAAGGACAGAGGAGGAGATGCTACCCTCAGAGCCTTCTCAGCTCCAGATATCCGCCTCAGGGTAGGTGATGCATTACAGCACAGAATAGTCATACATTCATTTACGGAGGAGACTTACAGTAACTCCCCATCAGCTCTCTATTCCAAATTTGCTCTCAATTCAAATTTCTTTACTTTACTTGAATTTTACTTATGCATAATAATGCATATTTTTGCAATAATATGCAGAAAGCATGTAATTGCATTTAGCACACATTTTATCAGTTCATAGAGATAAAATGTTTCTAAGATTTTGACAACTCAATGGCATGTGTAAGCTGAATTTGATCCTTAGATTATGTATTAATGTCACTACTATGGCTGATTGTTTAAATCATGTCACTGGCTTACAGTGCAAGTAGAAATCAAATCTTAATATGATGATTGGATGAACATTTGAAAAAATACTGCCATATTTTTGTTGTGTTCTCAATTTTAAACCTGACATGGCAAATACAAGCAAGATAACAATTTGGTTTTGAAGAGTATGAAAGTATAACATATAGTAGAATCAATGAAATTGAAAATGGAATGCATAAAGTAGTTGTGAAAATTATGTTAGTGCTCTTCATTCAGTATCATAATTACATTATTGTGTACTTGATGTACATTTGTGTACATATTATTATGACTCAAAAACGTAAGAAATATTGTTCTCTCAGCTTGAGTTAGTGTAATTGTTTTTCATTATCTGAATGTTAGGATTAAATCTGACAAAAAGATTTTAAAGTTTTTAACTTTAATTACATCCAATATTTCCATGCGCTGAAGCTTTCGTATACAGACAGCTAAAGCCTATGTAGACATAAAAAAAGCATACCTGAGGCGCATATACAGTTGTACCCCGTAGAGTTTCTAGACTACATACCTTCCTACTACCCACCGCACCCACCTCACCACCCTCTGAACCCCACAAACTAGAGGCTTGCTCCTTCAATATCACGGGCCTTTATGGGGAAGTAGCATGATAGGGCTGCTGCTTTGTACAGGGTAAGGGTCTTACCTCATTTGTTTTTGATTGATCTCAGCTATCTTGGCAGCGTTGTTGTGACCCGGTCCCCTACGCCGCAATAGGTAAGGGTCGGACCCATGTCTGAGAGGGGAGGGGTCAGCAGGGGGAGGGATCTAATCACTCTCTCCTTTAAAGGGGAATCGCTTTGGGTTGTGCCTCTGTGCTGGATTCAAGTTAAGTATAGCCAATGGTAAATGACTGCAGGATGCATTCTCAATACAGTTCCAAGGCACAATGAGCCTGCTGTAGTGTAGGCTACAGTCAAAAAGGCTTGTGAACCATACAAGGAGGAGGTTTTGGACTGTGGAGTAGCATTTTGATCCTATTTGATTGCGGAACACAGGCATAAGTTTCCCTGCACAAAAGCCTTGAATCAATAGAGGACCCACATTGCCGATAGACTGGAGTATTCCCCTTTAAAGTTTTGTTTCATGTGCAAAATGCCATGCATGCATTCTCTAAATCTATCTCTATGACCAAACCAATAACAATAATACTCAGACTAAATTCTCTGTCACATTTGTTGTCCTAAGTGCTTTCGTTTTCTGTCATGTGACTGTTTTTAATGGCCATTTCCTCTTCCTGTCATGTGACTGTTCTTTAACGGCCATTTCCTCTTCCTGCCATCTCCTCCCGTCAGCATGGTGAAGCCTCTGTACGCAGTGTTCATGTTTATGGAAGTGTGCTGTACAGTGTTCATGTTTATGGAAATTGTAATTTATTTCAACACACTGTGGCCGCAGCACACAGTAGTGATGATAATGGAAAATGTGTGCTGCATCTGTCCAGGACTGTTGAACATGCTCAGATTTGTCTCCCCCTCTCTGCTAATGGCTCTCAATTTCTCTCTCCACAGTGGCAAATGATGGACAGCCTCTCTAGAGCTTTGTGTTCCTATGCCTTTTGAAACGATACATGTTTGGCACAACAACCTGACTTAATGTATCACTAAGTCAGGTTTTGTCAGCTGGTGTATTTGATCTTTTGAAAGGCAAAGACATTGAGCTAACATTGAACCTCATGAACCTCCATGTTTAGCGTTTGTGAGGTTGTTTTTGGATATTAGTATTTACATGCATCTTTCTATGAGAGATGGACAACAAAACCAGAATTCGGTATGAGGTAAAAACTATTTTTTAAACAGACTGCATATTCTGTTCATGAAGTCGTTGTGATTTGATGTATGATAGGCTGATTAATCACTATTTAACATTTTTTACAAATGAAAAAATAACCCAACGGGTAATTATGTTCAATATGTGGCACTCGTAAAATGAAAATACCTCTTACAGGGATTAAAAAAAGAGAATCCTGTCTGTTTCCCATTTTGAAGAAGGACCGCCATACAGTACATACATCCATGTTATATATTAAAAAGACACAGCCAAGAAACTGGCTGATGAAATTACACTGTTATGCAAACAGTGATTTAGCTGATTTTCATTTCATGGGTTTTATACAGAAAGGTCCAATATTTTCACTGTTTAAGTCCCAATCCAGAATATGTGTAAAACGTATTTTTTTTATACTGACAAGGGGCTGACATTTCTGTATGTATCTGCATAACATGAGTTTCAAGAGTATAACTACTGTAAATACTGCACAATGAGACAGATTTTAAGTTATTGTGGGAAGTCCAGGGAATCCTTTCTATAAGTCCAGGGAATCCTTTCTATCAGTTCTGCCCTTGAGGCATCTGTGACTGATATATCCTAATAAATCCTGGATTGGGGCTTTCATTCAGATTTTAAGCAGAAATTGACTAAAAGCCAATGATATCATACAGTATGATACAATCAACTAATCATTCATTCATTCATTCAGTCAGCCATTCGTCATTTTCTTTGTTTCTTTCTTTCTCTCTATCTTTCTTTTTTCTTTCTCAAACTTATTGTTCATTAATGCAGGCAGAGATGAGAATTCATCTTAGTGAAAGAGATGATTAGAACCACCAGAGCTCTTTAAATCATGATAGAGCCTGTTGGAAATTGGAATCAAAGTGTGCCATTCTGGCTTTGCACCTTGGGAAGATAGCGCTCCCTGCTGGCGCACAAATACAAACCAACGTGCGTTGCGCGTCTTTCCTCTTCTCCACAGGGAGCCTCTAGGAGCGTCTAGTCATCCTGCCGGGTCTGAGAGTTTTCAAGCACTGCTACACCACTGTATTACTAAAGCCAAGGGAGTGGCTGGCAACACCAATAACAACTCAACCTCCAGGAGGAGAACAGGTGATCATATATTAACCACAGACATGTAGGTTTGTTCTGTTATTCTTTTAAATCATTTCTAAAAACCCACTTCTATAGAATTGCTTTTCTATTTTACTTGATTGATTGATTGATTGATTGATTGATGTACTTTATTTAGTAAGACATGAGAACAACAGTACATGGAAGTACAAATTCACAATACAAGGTCTACTAAACTGGAAGACTCATTAAGCACTGAGCTTGTTTAAGATGAGATCCCCATGCACACAAATCATGATGACATATAAGAGACAGACAGATATACACACTACTATACAGAACGTCATATAATCAGCTTACAGGTATGTAAGAAGAGAAGAAACAAGACCAGGAAACCTGGTTCTGCCAGACCCAGAATAAATTCCTAGTACTTTATAAGGACTTCGTATGACGGACTTCGTATGACGTGTCAGCCTGTGTCCCTTTTATGCCCATGTACGGAGAAGAAAGGGTCCCTTTTATACAGCCGGTCTTTTTCGCCCATGTATGGACGAAAGGGGGCAGAGCCTCATGTAGGCCGACCCTCTGGGTCTGGCAAAAAAAATGGGGAGTGGGGGGTTGGGGGGGGGGGGGGTGAGGGTTTAGGTTAAGACTTATACAGGGGCCATTTTCGAATTGCAGCCTCCTGAAGGTGTATCTTTAGGGCAGTTTTGAAAGTGAGTAGGGTTTTACACTCCTTTACTCCTTTTGGTAGGGCATTCCACATTTTTGTTGAATAGCATGAGAACGAGTTCATTGCCTTTGCGTTGAGCCAAATCTGGGTTGAACATGATTCGTGGAGCTGCCTCTGGTGTTATGATCGTGGACTTCATTAACGTTTTGGAAGTATTTTGACAAATACAGGGGGATCCCAATGTTGTGGTGTATCTTAAAGACCAGGCCCATTGCAAGTTGCTGTACTCTGTCCTCAACCCTGAGCCATCCAATCCTAGCAAAATGAGCAGGGGTTAGATGGGTTTTGTGATTGAGGCCAAGAAGTAGCCTTACTAGTTTGTTTTGGGATGTTTGGGACTTATTAATTATTATCATTATTATTACTATCATCATTGTTATACTGTAATGTATGTACAACACATACTGTATATACACTGTATGATGCATACATGTGTGTAAGGATGTGCATATGTGTATTGTATACTGTATATATACATACATACATACAGTATACAGTATATACGCTGTATTTTTTCCTCTCATTTTAATACTACTTTACAGCATTATGTATCAACTTAATTATTTTCATCAAAACCTACAGCTTGTTTTTTTTCCCACATTGTTTATGTAATGTGCTTCGTAAGTCAGTTTTTAAAAGGTGCTACACGAATAAAGATGATTATTATTAGGACTTCACTGACAACCCTCTGTCTACATCACAGGTGTGCCTCCCTCTCAGACCCAGCAGCAATCTCAGACAACCCTGGAGAGAAAGGATCTCCACTTCCAGAGGAAGAAAAAACGGCCTAAGAGGAAAAACCCCTATCTTTATTTGACCTCCTTCCTGCACCGCAGACGGTCTGCGGAGGACCAGACCGGCATCCTGGCCAGCACAGACTCCGATGGACCAAACTATGGGACTCTACGCTGACCTGTATGCCCACCACTGTCAAATGACAGGCCAAGCCATGGGACTCGACTACCCTGACAACACCCCCGACCCCCCCACCTCCCTGTCAAGATAACACTCAACTCTTAATCTCTAGGTCTTCCCCTGTTGCGTTGCAGTGGGAGCCGTCACATCAAGTACTCCAGGGGCTTGAAAAACTGTCTCTGGTGTTTTTTTCTAATCATTTGAAAGCAAGAACAATGGCTTTTTTTTCTGAGTTGTCACCACACTAGTTATCTCTGAGGAATCTCATCTAAAATAAACTTAGCTCTGAAAATATATAATGTACATAAAATAGTAAAAGAAGGGGATTAAACTCCTACAGTAATAAAAGAAAAAAGATATATGGGTTGAATAGTTCATCGAGGTAAAACCTTCATTCACTGCTCATTGAGGGATCCATATCTTTAGGTGTTTCAGTGACAGTGTACTGTTAAAACCTGGTGCGTCTCTGGACTGGGACACGACTCTACCTTTCCTACAATACAAATAGCGTCAGTATCTAACACAGGGTTCTTATCACAAAATATACCTCAGAGTAAACGCAGAGTTGCTGTAATTCTTGTGGTATACTGTACGTACTTACCTTTTTACATATCAAATGTATGGATAAAAAGGTTTAATATCACACACACTCATGAAACAGATAATATGGCCTAACTTTTATATGATTTTGAAGCTTTTTACGCTCAAATTAACTGGTGTATTTCGTTTGATTTTGATTATTATTTTTTTAAATACAAACCATGATGTTATGCTCATAATCCAGATCATTAGAAGACACACTGTCTTAATTGTTAGTGCTTGATGGTGGTGTGTTTGATACTGTCATCATGGCATTCTCTATGGATTAGACCATAGGCTTCAATCACATCAAACAAAAATTGGGACTCTCCTGCTCAAAGGAAGTTGAATTTGGTAGGGTTAGAACAGGGTGATGAATTGTGATGTGTATTGTAGTATTTCATTAATATGAAATCATTTGTGAAATGAGGCACAAATCTAGGTGCCTTTTTTGCCTTTTTCTCTATTGTTTTAATTTTTATTTATTTTTTACATAAGAATCAACTGCCTTTTTATTCGCCTTCTCACATGTCTGTTCTGGGAGTGAGGGACTCCACTATGTATGGTGGTTTTGTTTTGTTCTCTGCCAAGGACACACGAGAAAATGCTTCAGAAGATGCATTACCCTGGATTATTTTTTATATTTTAAATGGGTACTTATTTGTACCTGTTGTGTATATTCCAGTTATAGAACAGAATATGATAACAATTAGTGAAAAATAATCATCTGGGTTTCAAAATATAATGCTGAAGCTCGGATTTTAAAACACAAATAAACCATGTGTATAGTGTCATTTTAAAAGTGCATACACACTGTACTGTAGTTCTCATGCCGATAGAAACAGTTGGCACAGACATTCATGTTTCAAAACACTTGTTAGAACAGAAGATGATTGCTGTTGCTTTGCAAAGTTGGGGAAAGTTCACAGCTGTTGCCTGGGTGCAGTTCTGCAATTACAGGCTGCAGATGATATTCAAATTGTGGCCATCCTGACTGTTTATCTCTCTCTTAACAATTGTATATTACTTGCTAGCTATTTCACTGTACGTTTGTTAATTTTCAACACTAACCGATAATGAATGTATGTTTTTGCTGTACAGGAAATGAATGTCCCAATGTCACAGTACAATGAATGACCTGACGCATATTGTTTATAGTGCAGCTGTAATTGGTAAGATGCCCAGTTGACATAACAAGTCCAAGCATTTATTTATTCCTTAGTTATTCCTGTATAATTTGGCAAGAGGATGATAACTAATAATACCACCCGGGTTTTAAATTCTGCTCCTGTCATTCTAATGGCAACAATCACTTTTTCCCGTTCTATCTCAAAGGCTAAGTCAGTCGTTAGAAGCTAGATTCAATTTAGTTGTGCCTGCCACTACCAAATCACATGTTTTCCAGTAAGTATCCACATGAATCAATTGATCCCGCATCTGCTTACACTGAAATCTCAAAAAGGCTTGACAAGTGAAAAAGTGGTGATTGCCTGAAAATCGAGTTGTTGAAATTGATACATTGAACTTGAAGTGCATATTCTACTGTAAGAATTGGTTTCATGTAAGATATGGGGGGAAAATTTATATTTGTTATGTACTGTACATGGTGTGTATTGTATTTGTAAAGATAAATCAAACCATGTTTTACAGGAAAATGTTCTGTGTATAAGGATGTATGAAAAGATGATAGGATTCAAAGGAAAGATTAGATTATATATAAACAAAAGTATTTGCTTACAGTATGGCTTTAAGTGGACAGTGTTTATAAAACATTTAAGGTGCCTCATTTGTCATACTTTAGCAAACATTATTTTATCTGAAAAGAAAAGAAACCTAAATGTTAGTACCGTACAATGTATTATTGCCATAGCCCGTTGGCCGCACAAGTTGAGTAGTATTTTCTCTGATGTATAGAATGTGAATGCCAATTCGAAAAGCTTTAGATGCGAAAATGTGTTGCCCCTATAACCTTTCTGGGACAAAGAATTCAAAATACATTTTCCCCTTTCATAGCACACACTGTATGTAGATTCACTCAAGATCACTTGCCTTCAGATGTCCAAAGCAAATTTACTGAAGGAAATCTTTCTAAGAGTCGCAGACATCATGGTCATGTACAATGTGCCGTGGGAGAAATTGTGTTTACATTAGTTTGATATGAAAAACAGTGTGTTAGGGCATAGGTGCTTTGAACATTACGACTTGGTGCTATGGTAATCTTTGTGGTGCTGTAGAATAGAGGTCTTTGCCACAAGCAACTCTTCAGTCCTCTGTGTTTGAATAACTAAACTAGCTCCGTTATACAATATAGGTCCTATCATTGCAGTATCATGGTGTAATTGCAGTGATAAACCATACTGAACATGGAAAGTATTTGTATACGCTCAAATGATAGACTTGAGTGACGTTCAAATGAGCTCAAGATTACCTATTCTTTAGTGTGTTTGTCTTGTCTGTGCTTCCAAGGTACCCTCTCCAAATTATAATTGTGTTGATATTGATAATATTAACCAAGAGTAAGGGGGAAACAATAAATTGTCACCATCAACCTGATTTGGATTAGCAGTAGATACCTAACAAGGCACAGGAGAGGGAATCTGAGAGCATGGTCAGGTCATGAGGGCATCTTTCTACACACTTCCTACAGGTTTAAAAACTTAGGTTGACACGCACTGTTTCAAGCACACCACTGCAGGGGCTTCTTGCATTATTTCACCACCTTTGACAATAACTCTTACTGGTACTGTACAGTATAGCCATGGGTATTCATCAGACCACATTTGTATTTATGCTGGTTCTCCTAGTGAAGGTATTGGGAAAGTTATTACTCATACATGCTTTCCATGTAGGATTTTACAAAGGTATGTAGTCTTCCGGACTCTTCTGCATTATTCAACAAAAACATGTACAGTGTTTAAGAGGGCTGCTTTGGAGGTACTGTTAGATCAAGTTTTGTTTTTTCCAATTTCTCTGCTTACAGCTTTTAGTGCATCATTAGGTGCTGGTAGGATAATACTTAGAGCCAATTTAATTTTATTGTATTAATCTTGCATGTAGAGACAATACAAAATGCCTATTTAGCAATCATTCATGGACATCCAAACTGGTTGTTATTGGACAGAAAATAGAATATGTAGTATTTTCTATATTCTCAGTTTTTTCATGTGTACCAGCACTGATAAACTAGAATGTATTATTCTCGTAGGCTACAATAAGCACTACATTGTTGACTGTTTTAGCAGATGCTCATACTCAAGCAAACTAAGTAGTGCTTAAAGGAAGAAAATTTACTACATTTCATGTCGTTTTCATCCATTGAAATCTGTGCTGTACATCACATGTTTACATTCTGTATTCTATGTTGTTTTTGTGTATAATCTGTTTCCATAATGTTCTTTCAATTGAATTATGTATCAATAATGTTCATATGTAAATATTTCAAAACAAAAACATAATACTTCTTACTTTTTGTCTATTTCAAAATGACCTGATGGTTTTTGTTTGTTTGTTTGTTTGTTTGTTTGTTTGTTTGTTTGTTTGTTTGTTTGTTTGTTTGTTTGTTTGTTTATTTGGGTTTTTATTTTTTCAGGGTTTGACATTCTGTTGTGTCATTACATCAGGTAGTTGGCTTCACTTTTTTTTTTTTGTGAGCAATTAACTCATGCTGTATGGTGCTGTACCAAAGCCTTATGTATAAAAACTTGTATTGGTTTTCTCGTTTGCCACTGCTGTCCAGGGAATTCTGTATTGTCTGAGATCATTTGTTACTCACTCCTCATGTTCAACTGCCATGGAACTTTGTTCTTCAAAAGAAATAGACACTGAGCAAAAATAATAATAAAGGAAAAAAAAAATCATTCTAGCCTAATGGCACCTGTAGCCTTGTGAGGAATAGAGGCTTTGTGACTGGAGTCCACAGCTCTAGGAAAATGGCATAAAAATGTATAGGGAAATGCATAGGCTTACTTCCGGTGGCCCATAATGATGTAGAAATAGGCCTAGCGCATGATGGACAGTATGATCTATCTATCGGCATGTCTGTGAGAATATGAAAGCAGTGTTGTATTCATGTCACCATATCATTTCAAATGCTTAGTCCCATTCAAAATTTTCCTCTCAAAATTTTTGTATTTTGATATAATAAAAAAAATGAAAAGATGGTTGTTTTTTTGTTCCTTCTGTTTTTGCTCTGAGGTGTAGTTCAACAGCTGGACACAAGGTGTAAGTGTTGGGCTATGAGTGGAGAGAAGTGATAGAATCAGGTCAGGGGTTTTCTTTCTTTTAAGTACTGATAGCAAGCTGGTAATCTACTCTGAGGTACACTATACATTTTCACAACCATCTATATCGTGATCTCCCTGTTAGCATACACAAAAAGACCAGTCTTCATACACTGAAAACCACATGATGGGTTAGAGATGCCTAGAAATCTTTGTTTGAAGCAGAAAACTGACCAAAAAGACATGAATCCTACAGGTCTACTACAGCTGTTTGATAACTAGTCTATATAACAGCATGTATATTTTCTGTCAAAGATTTTAAACCTTACAACGCAGACTGAGTGCTTAACCAGACCACAAACACACACAACCACAACCACACACACACGCACACGCACACGCACACGCACACGCACACGCGCACGCACACACACACACACACACACACACACACACACACACACACACACACACACACACACACACACACACACACACACACACACACACACACACGAGGTCCTTCAAGATGACCTTTGTACCCTTGTTCAAATTCCTCCTCACAGGCTTGGGAGCAAACAAATGAACAACTATCTGCATTCTACATGCATCTGAAGTGAAGTTGGTCTGTTTTGGCCAAAATGCTAAAATCTTAAGGCCAAATTCAACAACGACCTGTAGCTTATTATTGGAATATTGCCTAATTTAAAGGTCCTAAAACATTACCTTCACAAACTATATACAGTCATAATAATCTCATAATATTATATATATTAATAATAATAATTATTATTATAATTATAATAACGATAATAATAATAATAATAACAATAAGGGTAATGATAATAATGATGATAATAATAATAATAATAATGATGATGATGATGATAATAATAATAATTATTATAATCATAATTATAATGGTAATGATAATACTTATTTTATTTGACCATAAACATTATGTGCGCGGACATGCGCGCCACTGGCTGCGCGCGCTCGTCACGATCGAGTGCAGGCAGATTCTTCTCAGCTGAGACGAGCAGTGTTGCCATGTCCACTTATTATAAGCAACTTTGGGCTTGTTTTTCTGTGTAGTATGTAGTGTGTAGTAGCTTGTAAATATTGTTTTTGTTGTTGTTACTAAAGTGTAGTTACTTATTTGTGCTTGTTTCCTGATGTTGTTGAAACCAGTGGTTCTTAAACATTTTCATGTCAAGGACCCCCAAATTATGTAGGCTACAATGTATTTGTCCGGCTGCATATCCCCATCTGAAAATATGTTATGCCCCCCCCCATATACAAGATTTATATTGTTACAATGTTTCGATAGATTATTTGGAAAATAGCAGACCTACGAGCTCATAACGCCACGTTGTGAGCTTGTAGATCAGCTATTTTCAAATAGCCAACGTTGTAGGCCTTTGTTTAAAGGACGCCTCGGCTCGCTCTAGGCCTTGTTTTCATAGACCCAGTTGCTTGTTTCTCTCTCAAAACCTGGCAACACTGGAGAGGAGACTGGTACGGAACGACTCGCTCACTCGCTACAGGATCGTCGAATGAACCGGTGGTGGTAGTGATACCGGTGGTGGTGGTGATGATGGTGATGATGATGGTGGTGGTTGTTGTACAGTCAGTACAGTTACAGTACCATTTGGATCGGATGAATGTACCTCTGATAATGATGATGATGATGATGAGCTGCTGTCAGTGTGATCGGTCGGAGACTGCGGTCTCTGTGTGGTCGGATGATGATGATCAGTGCATCGATGCAGAGGAATCCATGCAGTGTGTGTGTGTGGTGTGAAGAGAAGCTGTCCGTCCCGCATACAAGACGCAACAGAGTGCTGCTGCTGCTGCTGCTGTTGTTGGAGCAGTTACAGGTAGGCTGTTTTAAAGCACTGATCCTCCTCAACCTCTTCATTTCAAGGACCCCCAGGGTCGAGTCTAGATATGGCATTACTTTACTATGCCACAGACCTCATACGATGTTTTACATTATTATTATCTCTGAGACCCCAGGCCTATACAGTCAGTGTAAGATATCTTAACCACTGAACCTCAGCATCCAAATCTGTGGGGAACGTTAACCAAAAATAGCCGATCTACAAGCGTTACTTGAGTTGCATTGATTGATTGAATACTTTATTAACAGTTTGCAAAAACAAGGCACGGTGGACACAGATTTATATACAAAATAATGCTAAAAGGATGACAGATAACAGCCCTCGATCAGGGCTTGTTTCCATTAAGATCCTGTGTATTCAATTCATCTAGACATTTGAAAACAAACAATAGGATACAATAATATGCTAAAACAAAACTAAAAACATCATATATACAGTAGTAATAAGAAAGAAAGATATTTACAGTAGAAACTGCTAAACAACCATGCTTATCAGTTGAATTTGTAGATCGGCTATTATTTGCCAAAGAGATTTGGTGTAGAGGGGAAAAAGTGGTCCAAGGAAGTACAGTTGCAACCGAGGGTTTAAGAGGTTATGTGTTCATTTAGCTCTGAGCATAATGGAACATAACAGGGTCCATTTCCTTCCATCTGTATATACTGTCGGAGTTACGGACCCGTGTCCATTTTGGTTACAAACTATCAATCCTTTAGCTGGGGCCCCCGGGCCACCTCAATGGCCCCTGGGGGTCCCCGGACCCTACGTTGAGAACCATTGTTAAAGGGTACGTAGGCCTACAGGCCTTGAAGCCCTTGGCAGGATTCATGACTTGGAGGTTTTTGGTGCATGACATGTATATTTGCTGGACAAAAGTTGAAGGCTTGTTTTGGGTGTGTGATCCATCACACACCCAAAACAAGTGTGAACTGAAGGGCTTGTTCCGGGCAACAAGCACAAACAACCAACACATGAAGTTGAAAGAAAGAATAATATTGTGCCTCTGCTGCAACACAGTGGTCTATCAGGCCTCCAGGGGCAGAGAAGATGATACAGATTCGTTTTTTCAAATTGCAGTATAGTTTTTCAGGCCAAGGACCCCTAAGCTATAGAGAAAGATGAAGCAGGGACCCCCACTACATATTTTATAAAATTTTGTTGTAGATTAAACTTTTTCATAGATTTGGATTTCATAGATAGTTGGATTCATGTTAATGTGTATATTCAGACAGTTAACTTTTTAAATCCTCAATATATTTAGTCAACTTGACCGTTGGCTCTGTACTTGGTCTGCTCTTTTCCCCTCTACACCAACTCTCCGAAAATAGCCGATCTACAAGCTCACAACTTGCAGATCTGCTATTTTTGGCTAATGTTCCCCATCATACAAAGATTCGGCGGACCCCCTGTAGGATCTCTGAGGACCCCCTGTTGAATACCCCTGGTTTAGAGTGTAATTTACCCTGTGATGATAATGTTATGTGTTATCTGCTAGCCAAGATTAGACCAAGGCTGTCCAGTAGAGGTTAAGCCTATATTGTGGATCTTGGTCCTATTTTTGATCTATTGTAATGAATCTATTATTTTGAATAATTTGAAAGTACACTTAGGCTACCTATAATACAGCCTTAATACACTGTGAAATCCAGAGTGTTCATGTGCAGATCCATTTGTACAGTCTCAGAGTTAAATGAACACCTGAGGATTTTATCGTGTACTACTGTACTGTAGCCCAGTCTCAAGCTAGAGCGTGGGTGTGTATTGAGTGGGTGTGTTTTGCACAGATAGGTTTGACTGTGGTTTAATTTGGAGAAGAATCATGTATTTCCACGATAGAATGACACTTTCCATAAGCCAATTTCTAGATTAGTTGCCACTGCCAAACGGCAAAAGGTTAGGGTTATTATTATTCATATTAAGGCTGTGACGTTTAGGAATTCCTATAATAATTAGAACTGCTTGTTGAGTGCACAGCAAAAGATAGAGTGTTGGGACGACCTGATAGCCGATTGGTTAGGGCGGTGATCCCCAACCTGTGGGCCAGGGCCCGCTGGTGGGCCGTGAGGATATTGTAAGTGGGCCCCCAAATAAATGGCAAAACACAAAGATTTGAATGATAATATAACGTATAAAGAAACGTTTTTTTTAACCCATTAAGACCTGTGGGTTCTGTGTCATTTTTTTATTTGAGCTAAAAAGTATTATTTTACACTTTAGCTATTAAAAAATAGCAGATATACAAGCTCATATCGCGGCACCGCTATGAGCTTGTAGATCTGAGCTTGCAAATCTTTCAATATATATATTTTTAAAGCAAACATTTGTAACTCAAATCTTTGCTTCTGGGGGTCCCTGGAACTAAACATTTTGAGATGGGGGTCGGCAGCCAAAAACATATAATTTTGGGGGTCCCTGACATGAAAAGGTTTGAGCACCACTGATATAGAAACATACGTTTTTCAGAAAACTGTTGGGATTTAGAAGACATTTGTAGAATCGATCTCATGGCCTTAATGGGTTAAATAGGATCTTAAACCAAACTATACTATGTTTTAGTTCCATTGATACAAGCCGGAACACAATCAATTGATTGATCATTAAAATAAACACTCGCTCTGAAAATGCACACGGCCCACCTATCTGACCAAGTGGTCAAATGGGTGGGCAGTTTGAGGCTTGAACGACTGACAGGATGTTTGTCTGGCCTCTCGTTCGTCTTCACTGAGAAGTGAAGAGAAATCGACGGTCAGATGAAGATGAACTTAATCTCTCTTTGGTCGATTTCAAGCAGATTATGGGATTATTATACAGTTCTCCCTGAAAGTAGTAAGCAGTGTGAAAGCTTACATAAATCTCCAGTTCTCTACATTATTTATATAAACAGCATTACGTAAAAGTACGCACCACAGGTGTTTTCACAGCAGTGATGCCAGCCCTAAGCCACGGCCTGAGGCAGATGCTCTGATGATGAGTCAAAGGTTGGAAGATTTTCATTCCATCTTTCTTGCTACCTCATCCTCCATCTGGAGCAGCATCAAGTCACGATGGACCCACCAGGTTTCCATAGCAACCGCAGGCCTTTCTCCACTGCGTCTCTGGCTGTTACTGACTGCATTCCAGGCCTCAGAACAAGAACATGATCATGGAACTAACTTATCCTCATTGCAGCCATGGCAATTTATCCTGTGTGTGTGTGTGTGTGTGTGTGTGTGTGTGTGTGTGTGTGTGTGTGTGTGTGTGTGTGTGTGTGTGTGTGTGTGTGTGTGTGTGTGTGTGTGTGTGTGTGTGTGTGTGTGTGTGTGTGTCTTCACATCCCCAATGTCAAAGTCATTACAAAATAGTTGTGTGTTGCTTTCTGCTGTTAAAGGCCAGGTGCGTGTGTGTGTGTGTGTGTGTGTGTGTGTGTGTGTGTGTGTGTGTGTGTGTGTGTGTGTGTGTGTGTGTGTGTGTGTGTGTGTGTGTGTGTGTGTGTGTGTGTGTGTGCGTGTGTGCGTGCGTGCGTGCGTGTGCGTGTGTGCCACAGCGGGATAGATGACAGCCATTACACAGCAATTCTTGCACCCTTTCTCCTTCCCCAATGTTCCACAACCTCTCATAGGGGATGAGTTGGGTATTAATCTCTTGCCTCTCTGTATGTGCTGTGCAGAAAACCTGCTGGAGTAAGTAAATGTGTCTGGCTGCAGCTCCCGCTTCTCCTCGCATTCATACAAGATTGTGTAGGATGCCCTAGTTTTCCCAGAATACCATTTAGGCCATCAGACTTCAGTGCTAGATCTACGCTGCCTCGTGTTTCTTGATGTCAGAGCCCTGTCACTTAACCACTAAACCCCCCTAAAATTCAAAATTATTAAAAAAATGACAGAATTTGCTTTAAAAAAAAAATTGTTTTCTTTCTACATACAGACATCCCCAAAATTGGTACACCTTCGTTAAAGTGCTTAATTAAACTATCACGGTCAAACTTAATTTATATTCTGTTGCACAACAGTGTCTCTTGCTGACAAGAACTGATTTTCAAGCTAATACCCTTGAAAATCTGTTATTACACCATCGTATGGCAGAGTATAAAGGTGCCATTTAAGAGGGAATACCTAATGCCTTGGCTTGAACTGACAGTGAAGTAAAACAAAAGTCATTGTTGATTAGATGCATAATAGAAATCCGGAGTAGTAATTTAAAGTTTGGATTTGTGATGTTTGGAGGTATTGCTCTGTGTGGTATGTGTTGTGGATGCAAGTGCATCAATTAAATGGGGTGTAACTAAGTGATTTTATTTATTATTTTTAGGATGATTAATAGGATGATGACTTAAATCAGTGGTTCTCAAACATTTCAGGCCGTGACCCACCAAAATAATCATATTTGAACTGGGGACCCCCCACCCTGACAAGCACTTGGAATTGTAATTACCGTAATTATCCAATAAAATTGGTATCCTGATCTGAAAATGTATTTTCTGTTTACTAAAGAGCTGGAGAGATGGGGAGACCCCTGTTACTGATCAAACACTCAATGATTACTATCAGAATATAGAGCTTTAACTTTCTATAACAAAAACTCATATGGGGCCCTGGGGCGCCGATAGCCGGCACGTTCCACATAGGCTCTGATGCCTGACAGTGTGTCTTGGGCTCGATTCCTGAGCCCGGTGGCGGATTAATTTGCTGAATGTCACTCCCTGACTCTCTCCCTGTTAACTGTCTCACTACTGTACTATCAAATAAAGGCAGAAAAGACCCCAAAAACAAAGCTAAATCATATACACCTTATATATATATGTATCTTATCATAAACACCCCTTCAATGATTTGTCAGTGAAGAGTGAATACCTACATCTGTCCCTCTCTCTTCGCTATGGATAATGGCCTGTTCAGACAGATTATGTGAACAAACGTTATCGGACATTACTTTACTTGTGTCCTTATGATAGGCTATTTACTTTTTCTTTTTACATGTTATGGTAACAACCTCTCCCCAACTTATCTTCTTTTATAACTTCAAAAAAGATTACCCCATGATAGGGCATTTTCAAAATAATCTATTTTCCCAGTTGGTTTCGATAACACCATGGGATGCTATAAGGACACTCCTCTCTTTGTATATTGTTCTCTGTTGCTCTAAGCTCCTCTCCTGCATGGTCTTTTCTTTCAGGTGGAAAACAAAAGCAAGTGACTGTTTGACCAGGAAGGCAGCTACTGTAGGAAATAAATGCATGCTACAGTAGGAGCACTCTGTAGTGTGAAGCACAACATGTTATAAGGCCTGTATTTCAAAAGAATCGTTCACCATTCAGTATAGTCATCAAGGTCAGACATTGTACTGTGTTACCATGTAATAGCTTATCATGGAATGCACACAACTGCTCTTGGCTCCATTTTGTATAATGTAGTCAAAACATTGCAACTGTGCTGTCAGAATGGTTTCTTTTTTTTGTTGTCCTCTATACCAAGCAATGACCTCAATACTACATACTTCTACAGTATTGGCCTTAAGTTGATATCGTTTGATCTTGATCCGTACAATATGAAATGGAAGTTTGGCATTTTAGATACAGGCACCATTGACACACTTGTGTACATTTTTATGGAAGGACTAACCCCCCAAGTGACAACGAGTAAATTGCGTTTTGATGGAACACCTGTCAAAGCTAACTAATTCACTCTTAAGTGTATTGCACATGGTAGCAAGGTTACGGAGTCCATTGGAGAGGAAAGATGATATGTGTGTGTAGTAGAGTCTTTTGGACTGTGTGTTTGCCTGGTCACAGCCTGCTGAGTCAGCAGGCTTTGTGGAAGTCAGTCAGCGTGGTGAAGGGGGGGGGGGGGATAATAGTGGAGAAATGCTACCACGGCTAACAAATCTACCCCTCACTCCAAACTTGACGACAAGTGTTAATTAGGTTTTACTCTGTGCTGATCAAAGGCTACTGTGGGAAGGTGCTGAGTGGAGAAGCCAGAAGGCCAACTTCATTCTTTACTTATCAATGCATCCACATGTAAGTGGATGGGAACGATGCAGGAGTGCAAGTCTGGTTTCGCTTTATCAGGGCATTCCTTCCCTTTGTTTACAGTACACATAGAACTCTGTAGTGATGATGATCCGAGGTCCCTTTTGATGTACTACAGCCGTGATAGGGGCTGTCATAACAACAATAAAACCTCTGAGGATATAGAGTAATAGGCTCTTCCTCATATAAATATAGTTAGAAGATTTATACTATCCTATTTTATCTATTGATGAATGATTAAAGCAACTAACCACTTTCACCCTAGTGTCCCATATATAATGTGAACATGTCAGTATAGGCAAAAATCTTCACCCCCAAAAACAAACAATATTGTTTTTTCCTAATTATTATTTCAAAAATAGCAAATCTACAAGCTCACAACACATTGTGAGTTATAGAGTGGCTATTTTTGAATAGCCACTCTATACAATAGGGTTACAACACAATTAGAAGTTGAATATGTCATGCCTGTCATATTTTTTACATTACCAGGTAGCCACCAAATGTAAATACAACACCCAGGTTGTGAATGTTATGAACCTTTTAAATCAATCCTCACATACATCATCGCTGGGCCAGCTCTCGGTATTAGCCTACATAGCATGATGTCATCAAAGATGACTCTCTGAATTTTGAGGGAGTGTTTGCTGCATCTGTGTGTCTGGTGGCTTCATCACGTTGGACTCTCGTCTTTCTCCTGTCCTTTTCTCCACTCCACTCTTCTCCACCCACCTTCTATTGCTCCCTCCCTCCCTCCCTCCCTCACACTCACTATCCCACACACTCCCTGTCTTTTTCTCGACAGTGGGCTGTTGCGGTAAGGCAGCATCATGGAGGCTGGATGTGTGGTTGCCGCGGTGATTGAGAAAGCTGCCTCAGGACCCCAGGGAGAACCAGGAAGTGGTGACGTCCTTGAGGGGTGAGTTTTTCCTCCTACTCATGTCAGCTGACTGCGAACCGTGCACACACATGTACAGTAGGTAGTACAGTACATGTATGTCACATGCTCCGGATGCGCAGGTGTGTGTGACAGCCCTTGGCAATAATGTACACATGGACGTGGTTAGCGGCCAGGCAGTATAGCTCTGTTCTATCTCGATGGAAAGTGGAGACTGTAGAGAAAGAGGAGAAGAATAAATAGACAACATTCTCTGGAGCTACAGTCAATTAGATCAGACCAGACTTGAATCGAGTCCTGTCCTGTGTCACAGTAAGTGTTCATGAGAACAGCAAGATGCACAGAATCCAGTCGCAATTAGATCTGCAAATGTGGATCACATGCTTTGTGTGTGTCAGCGCTGATGTTCTTATCTCCTTATCTCTGTGGGGCTGAATAAGTGCCTGACAACATGGGATGACAAATGACAAGGCTGCTTCTCTCTCCTTTTGTTGCCAATAAAAGTTGAGCTGAATGGACTTTTCCCTCTTTCCACTCCCCAAAAACATTGACTCACATTACAGCTCAGCCTTTTGTGAAGCACTCCCTTTTGGTTGAATTGCCCTCATGACTGCCTCAATAGAAAAGCTTTGCTTACCGAAGCACACAAAAGCCACCATAGCACTGCTTTGATCCCAAGTGTAAGATTCTACCTGTCAAGCTAAACAGGATCTTTCCGAAGGATTAGTTTACTGAATTTAGTCCTATTATGATTTAATGTAAAACAGAAGATAGCTATTGTGTGGGATTTTGTTTGTTTTGTTTGTTCTTTTTTGTAATATTACCTCCTGAAAACAAAGGATTCAAAGGCCTCAACCCTCCCAATCACAAACTACAATTTGTGTTCTGAGCCACACTGGTGCAATGTCATGATATGAGCTACAGCAACATCATGTGAATGTATCCTTCTCGCTTGCTCCCTCTGGTGTTTGTCAAGGAATTAACAGGCCTTGTTTGAAAGGCTCACTCTGGATGAATAGTGCGTCTTTCATTTGCTCTCCTCCTGCCATCCTTGCAGGGCTCTGTCACCATGTCCCAGCCTGGCCAAAGACGATTCCTCACCTGAAGATGCCAGCTGCCACCCTCGACCAGCTAGCATCTCAACAGAAAAAGACCCACAAGAGACATCCACTGCCATGGTATGTCTATGCAGACACTCGTACTCATAATAAACCTTTTGGTTTGTCAGACAAGTGTTGAGAGTCTTCGGTGAAGTATCGACATATACTGTATATTACGCTAAGGCTAGCCATAATTACTACACTGCTGTGATTGCTACACTACTTTAATTGCCGTTGAGTGTCATGGCTACTGCATGTCTTATCAGGAAAGTGGCTAGTGATCAACTGAAATCCATTGATGTCTGCTTTGCTTGGCAGATGAGGAGTGATGAGGCCAACGAGCCCCCAGCTGAGCCCCTCTTGCGCTCCTGCGTCAGCACGGCCAGTATGAAGATCAAGAACATGAAGAAGTAGGTGTTATTATCCATGACAGTGTGGTTACTACTGTATTATGGGGCTCCAGGGCTCTAATACCAGGACAATAAAATGAAGAGCTATAAAATGATGGGTGATGCAAAGATAATTTGGAATGGACAGCCTATATACTGTAGCAGGCACTGCTACTCCCCCTGTCTTTCCACTTATGTCTCTCTCTCTCTCTCTCTCTCTCTCTCTCTCTCTCTCTCTCTCTCTCTCTCTCTCTCTCTCTCTCTCTCTCTCTCTCTCTCTCTCTCTCTCTCTCTCTCTCTTCTCTGTTTATATCAACTGAATGTCTCTGCCTTCTCTCCATCCACATATTAGCCAGCAGAATACTGATGAGGTGCTGTTGCACTTTATTTTCCAGGCTGACGTTCCCTCGAGGTCACTTTCCCAGGCTGGCTGAGTGTGCCCATTTCCACTATGAGAATGTTGACTTTGGCTCTGTACAGGTGAGCACTGCAATATACTTACTCATAGAGAAGAGGAGTCAGTTCTCTAGCATAGGGCTATATTTAGTGATTGTGTCCTTGGCTCAAGTGTATGTGCAGTTCAGTGAGCATTTTGTTGAATTGGTCCACAGATGCCTGATTGTGATCATATAATGGAGCAGGTGCATGAGCAGTATAGAATCTCTTGGACTTGTTTTTTTGGCTGGCCTGTCTCATGGTTTCGCCCACAATTTCCACTGTCATACATCTCAGACCTTGAACCAATGGAAACCAATTGGACAGCTTTTCATCCTACCCATGCCCAAGAATGTGGAGTGTATTTTTCTATGAAGCTCATATATATAATGCATTATATATACTGTATATATTATAGATACCTTCATAATACTTGCATAACACATTATAAGAATTTCATAATGCCTCATGATGTCTTATATCAACAGTCATAAAACATATTAGTTTGTTTTGTTATAATACTATTATGTGAGGTAACACAATTGCTCATAATCACTCTAATAGTTTTTCATTAAATGTTATAAAGTCCATAACACAATATTATAGGTATGTATAACAGATTTGTGACATTTGACATGGAAATGCCTAAAAATACATACAACACGTTATAGAGATAAATGCACCATTACTTTACTTTCATTTAATTCATTATAGATATGGGCTTCATAGAAGTTGTAAACCAGGCACACTGACTGATGCAACTAATGAATTTATTCTTGTTATTTAAGTCAGTGGTTCTCAACCTGTGGGTCGGGATGCCCAGGGGGGTCCCCACATGATTTTTAAGACAAACATTGGCCAAATTGTCAAATAATATAAGAAAGAGGCAAAGCCGACCTACAAGCTATCTAGGGCTATTTTCACACATTTATCTGTGGAACCGAGTCAAACTAAATGTAACACCTCAACTCCTACAATTCCAAGTGCTTGTCAGGGTGGGGGGTCCCCAGTTCAAATATGATTATTTTGGTGGGTCACGGCCTGAAAAGGTTGAGAACCACTGATTTAAGTCATCATCCTATCCATGTGCTAATCCAGTGATTTGTATTCATTCCACTTCGATCCACTCAGTGTAAACCTATGATCACCATTATTAGTTGAGTTATAGCAGGTGACGTCAACAATGGAAAATAATGTGTTAAAGCGCTTGCCTGGTTTATTTGAAACACTGATGGCATGGAATTTGTACCAGACTTGTTTGGCCCTTGCTTTTTGGCAAACAATGACTGGGCCATTATCAGACTGGGGTACTGTATAGGGTTGAGGAAACACATTTCAAAACCTTCAATCCATCATTTGAAAAATATAAAAAACAGTGTGTGACAAAATGATTGTTAATATAACGTTCACCCTTGAAACTTGTTATTAAAAATAATTGCTATAATTGACCTAGTTAATAATATAATATATAATAATAAAATAATCTTTGTATTTGTTATTATTATTATTATTTTGTCTTTTTTAAATAAGCAATGCATTTGAGATGAATATGTAGAGAGTGCGGAGGTACAATGTTGTACTATGAAGCTACTTTCCACAGGTCAATGATAGATTATTTCCCCCTGCATAGTGCATACTCATCTTCAGGATTTAAACGATGGCCCCAATAGAACCATATGTCTTGCTGCGGGTCATTATGGATTATGAATGTAGTTTATGGAAGTTTGAACATACTTTTAAGTAACAGCTTGTTTGCCGTAGTGATAATTAGAAGCAGTCAAGCAGAAATGGTTACTCAGCCATTCATGGTTGAGAACCACCATGCAGTTCAGTTTGCCTGCCAGCAGAGTGCAGCAGTCATCCATTCCTCCACAAGATGAGCTTGACACAAAACCGAACATGACGTACATACTGTACCAAGACAACATGTAGTATTTGATAGTACAGTGCTTCAGTGTATCGGGGGGTAGGAGAGGGTTTTAATTTCAGCACTACTGTGCTCTTTCTGTTGGTGCCCTGCTCTTACATGGCTGCCAAGGCTGTAATGGCTCCATCAGTAAGGTGCCAGGGAGGGGAAGCAGTGACCTTGGAAGGCTCTAGAAGGCTACGATTAAGCAGTCTGAACTACAGAAATGTTACTCTGGAGGGAGAAGGAAAATTGTCTCACAGCCCACACTAAAGCCTAATTTATACTGTGTTCCTTGCTAAAAATTGCTTTCAATTGAAAAGCAGTTATTTCCAGTGAGCGATGCCGTCATGTGACAAAGTGTAGATTACACTTAACGCTTTGTGCACAATATGCACAGCACAGACACACACCCTCTCACACGCACGCCCCATCACACACACACAGAATGTAAGACAGAAGATGCCATTACAATAGATCAAGTATAATGCTGTGGCATATATCAAATGAACAGTTATCCTTAATGGCGGTTGACGTTCTGTTTACACACTGACTTCATCCTAACAGGAAGTAGCTTGACAGATGAGAGCGTTTCTTTTGTTCCTGAGGTGACTCCCATGACTCATGTGCACATCGCTGTGTTCGCACAATGGCACATCAGGGGAGGGAGAGCACAGATTAGGTCTCATATAACCTCCTTGCAGAATAGCGCAGCAGCACCCTGCCTCACCCCATATATGTGTGCACTCATACACACACACGTGCACACAAACACACACACGTGTGCACGCGCGCGCGCACACACACACACACACACACACACACACACACACACACACACACACACACACACACACACACACACACACACACACACACACACACACACACACACACACACACACACACACACACACTGGTTTGCAAAGAGTAAGGATCATCTTTCCCCTTTAGCTTACCCTGCGTTGTTGTACGTTGTGAATTTGGGTCTACGGTCTGGGAACCTAAGATGGAGAGTGGGTGGGAGAGATGGAAGCAGAACAAATGTAAGGCAGGGAGGAGGGGGAGCATTTGAGAGAGAGAGAGAGAGAGAGAGAGAGAGAGAGAGAGGGATGCAGAGCAACACACAAGAAACACGTCCCCTTTTTATAGATCCTGCTTTTGATGGAGCACTAGATTAAATGCGCTGTGTGAATGATACGCGGAGCGTTTCACAGGAGGTAGGGGCAGAGCCAGGACACAGGCAGCAAGCAAGCAGCATCACTTTAGCTCTGCTGAAACCAGCGGGAAGCCTCATGGTCCTAACTCCAGCTGTCTGCCAAGGGGAAGGCATGAGCTTCTTAAGAACCACCACTGCAGCTACAGTGCAGTGCACACCATGACAGAAAACACTTTATCCAGCCAGCCTGCTGTGGGTGGATGTCTCAGATGCATTAGTGGCAGGTAACTGGAATCTGTAGAAGTCAGATTTAGCGTTGGTTCATTTTTTGTGTAGGTGCCAAATGTTTGTGAATAATTAATGAATGTATTCGAGAATGGTGGGTGTGTGAACATGGTAACATGGATTGTTGCAATATGGATGGACTATTGCAGGAGTGAGAATCCTGAAGTAAGCTAGCATGCCTAGAATGTGAACTCTTTGAAGAAACATTTTTCCTTGTTTAGACAAGATGTTTAACTTTTCATTGCTAATGTTAGTATTTTCTTTGTCTAGAAGAGCTCGTAGCATGCAGTAACTTGACCGAGTCTTTATTGTCTGATCTGTTTGCATCAACTCTCAAGCCACATGACTACACTGTCAAATCTGGAGTGTTAAGTTAAGTAAACACTCCAAATTTGCTATTACAGTACCTTATGAACGGTGGTTATTATGTCAGGTTCAGTATGTTCCATTAGTATTAGACCAGCAACTCCTCTCTGTAATTCTATTGTGAATTAAAGACGATCACTGAAGGCGTTCAGTGAGTTGGGAGTGCATGTTTTGCTGTATTGTTTGAGCCATGATGGTTAACTAGGTCACTTTGTGTTGTGTAACATAACATCTAGATTACGGTTAGCTACTAACAGTTATATATAAACTAATTCTCCCATGGATTTCAGGTCTTTGAAGTGTCTCCTCTGCCTATCAATTTATTCCAAAACCAGCGCAAGGCTTTGAGCATCTCCTTAATAGTATTATTTGGAAAGAGGTTCAGAGCGAAATTCTGCTGAAACTGTGTGTTTATTGCCTCCGGGGTCTGTCATCTGACCACCTAATGCATTATACATGTGCATGTCATACTGCACGATTCATAGTGATTTTCTTTTTCCCAGAGATAAGATTTTGTACACTGGTATTGAAAGTTTTATTTTTCATAGCTGGCGTGTTTTCAAAGACGTATTAAGTCCTTTAGTAGTTCATACCATTAACTGTTGCCATTGAGTGTGGGTATTCAACTACAAACACCACCAAACAGGAAAGTGTTTTTAGAGTTGATAGAAAAATCTAGTCGTACATGCTGTTCTTCTTGTATAGTAGGTCATGCAGAGAGGATTCATCCATTATTTATTATCATCACTTAAATTCTCATTCCTCTCCCCACTCTCTCCCTTTCTATGTTTTTGTTTTTCTCTCTGTTTCCCTTTCTCTCCTCTCTGCAGCTTTCCTTTGCAGAGGAACAAGGTGAAGGACAGAAAGCTGGCCTGGACTCCAAGGAGCTGGTCTTTCTCATCCAAATATCTTGTCAGGTAAGGTAACATTACTTGCTCTATCTCTGATATACAGGCATGTCCATGGGATATTTAGGATAATGGAATAGATGCTATGGTTTATGAATTTATATATTGTGTACACACACGCACGCACACACAGGCACAGTAGGCTATATAGCGTATTATGTTAGCTAGAATAAGTTAGTTAGCTTCTAGCTAAATCCGGCATGTTTACTTGAGATCATGTTCAATTCTTGTATGCATTGAATGTTCATTAACTTGCACTGTCCCGTAAGTAAACAAATAAAGTAACATAATTGGTGGTATTTATATGCATCAAAACTGTCTGGTAACAAGGTCCTATAGAAGACTTCTAACTACTTGACAAACACCTGCATTTGTGTATCTTTGTTTTTGTGTATGTTAGAATCGAAGCTGGATGGTAACTAGGTCATATGAAGACTTCCGGGTGCTTGACAAACACCTGCATTTGTGTATCTTTGACCGACGCTTCTCCCAGCTTACGGAGCTACCACGCCATGACATTTTGAAGGACCCAGTTGAGGTACTGTGGAATTTGAACTCTTACGTATGCCATATCTATTGAAACGAAACACAGTGGTGGAAGTGAAGTTATATAATAGTGGGTATTTTGTGCACAAATGATTAGTACGCAAACTTTTTTTTCTTCGTTTTTTTCTTGTTTGTTGCATGAGAAATTGAATTGAAATTCCCTGAATTTAAAACAAACCTTGACAGGATGTGACCAAGATGTTGGCAACCTACCTGTCTCACTTCTCAGCCATTGCTGACAACAAGATCAACTGTGGTCCAGTTCTAACATGGATGGAGGTAGCTTCTTATCAGCTGTTCTCTTACACTCTACAATGTTAAAGTCTAGGCTGTTTAGGAGAACTGTATAGTGAATTAACCTATTCAATCTATTCAATTTAATTCAATACTGTGTTTTCAATACTTGATTACTTGGCTGTAAATGTTTTCTTCTGTTCCAGATTGATAACAAGGGGAACCATCTGTTGGTTTCTGAGGAGTCCTCAATTAATGTTCCTGCCATTGCTGCTGCCCACGTCACCAAGCGCTACACTGCCCAGGCTGCAGATGAGCTGACCTTTGAGGTAACTGGAGCAGCTTAATAGACGTATGGTTACGATTTTTATCTCCGCCAGGCCTATAGGCTGAAGGCCAGATGGCTGAATGCCAGAGATTATGTTTTCGCCCCTTTCTGTCTGAAAAAGTCTCTTTCATTCTTAGTTTGTTTTTCTTTCTGGGTGTCTGTGAGCAGCTAATCTCCAGCACATCTGGACCGATTGGCCAAACGCACTCTCCCAGTAGGCCAAACCAGCCTCATGGCGGCGCTATAACAGGTCACTTCACTTTTTGGACTGTAACTTGAAACGCAACTCCGTATATAGGCCTCACCCATTTGTGCCAGACTACATTTTCATACAGATTTTTGTCCAAAACTCAGTCATGTGATCAAGATGTATTAGTCCGATTTTTCACATTCCATTCAAATCGGCTATGACTGCCTTCCGTGTTGCCCTGGCTAGGCAACGCGGCCTGGCGGAGACCTTTCTAGTTTTTGCTCAGTTGTTTTGTCCAGCTGTGAAATTCACTCCGTTACCATCCTTTTTACATTGCATGTTCTTCTTGTTGCAGGTAGGGGACATTGTGTCAGTCATTGACATGCCACCTAAAGAAGACACTGGCTGGTGGAGAGGGAAACATGGCTTTCAGGTAAGGTGTCTCAAACCTTCGTTTCCTACATTTAAATATGTATATATATAATTTCAAAAGATTAAAAAAGGTTTAAACAAGATTTTTTTTTACTTTTCATCAATTAAAAACAATTCCAACATTTTTCAAAAGAATTTCATAAATAAATCAAAAACAAAAAAAAGTTTAAGAAGTAGTGAAAATAGCAGATCTGCAAGATCACAACGCAGTGCGAAGCGACGCGGTGTGAGCTTGTAGATCTGCTATTTTCACTAGTTTGGGTCCTGGGCAAACATTAATTTCTCTTTTGGCTCTTGAGCTAAAAGGTTTGGGAACTTAGATTGAAAGTTACAGTACTTACAACACATTAGCATCCCTGTCTATGTTTGCTGTCTCTCTCCCTGCAGGTAGGCTTCTTCCCTTGTGACTGTGTTGAACTGATAAGTGAGAAGATTCCTCCATGCGTTCCAAGCTCTGTGACAAAGCCAGGTATTGTTCTCTGCTATTGTGGACAGACACTTTTCACAGCAGACATTTGTGGGTAAATACAGCTAAAGGTAATACCAATCAGGTGTGTTTCATTAACTGTGTACAATAAAACGTCATGCCGGCACACAGAAACAACTACAGTAAATGAAACGTTTACCTGTCAAAATGTCTGCTTTTAAATTTGTCCATTCCACTTCTGCTTATTATCATACATTGAGGACTATGATACATTAAAAATTGATTTGAAATCGATCGTTAAGTAAATGTGTTTTATTCAGTGTGTAAGAAGCATGGGAAGCTGGTTACTTTCCTGAGGACCTTCATGAAGTCACGGCCGTCACCACAGAAGCTACGTCAGCGTGGTATACTCAAAGAGAGGGTGTTTGGCTGTGACCTGGGAGAACACCTCCTCAACTCAGGACATGAAGGTAGATAATCTTGTGGTGTCCTAACGTTTCAGTATCATTTTCGTAAAGAAACGTGTGACCCGTCATGCATGTCAACTCTTCCTTAGTCCCCCAGGTTATTAGGAGCTGTGCTGAATTCATAGAGAAGCTTGGAGTTGTGGACGGGATCTACAGACTGTCTGGAATCTCTTCCAACATCCAAAAACTGAGGTCAGTTTTTTTCTGGTTATAATAATAATTGTTTATATTCATTAGAATAACTAGGCCGATGCCCATTGGGAACGATGTCCTTCCAGTTATGCAATACCTATTGTACTCATTGTACCCGTTGTCAGAGGGCCTGTTGTACCCAAGTACCTAGTGTTGTACCCTTTATCATAGCACTTTGAGGCCAGTCTATGATGTCAGTACTATGAGATCATATTGATGACATCAGGGATCTCCATATCTCTGCTGTCCAGCCCGAACCTGCTAACTCCAAAACGCTCATTGTTCAGGAAACGAAAAAACTAAATATACGTTTTTCAGGAAATGAAGAAAACCTTATATTTTTAAAACAAAGCAATACTGCCTCATCAAAGTTGGTATAGTGACTTTATATATCGTCAGATACTTACATGTGTCCTTATATTATCACCACTTTACCCAAATCCAGCGCAAGTGGAGATAGTAGTTTCAGACGAGCAGAAATCAAGCTGAAATGGAGTTAGGTGTCCAAACAACAATAGCTCCACTTGCTGCTGAGGGAGAGGTTTCAAAAGGGTACAAATTTCCAAAAGCTAACAATGGATCTCCAAGCTCACAATGCATCACAACAACGTGTGAATTAATGCCCTGATGCGTCATGACACTTATATAGGCCAACAATAATAAACAGGACTTTAAATATTACAATAACTTTTGCAAAGAGGGGTTCACAGAATTGGAGTTTCAGTAGAACTAGCGCGAGTCGCGACAGAAATGCTATCAACTCCTTTCTTCTTGTCACATTGCTCTCTTCATTAGATTTTAGAAATATAATTACAGCACGTCACACCCTCAGGTCCTTGGTGATGCAGTTTGACGTTTATCGGTTGAAAAGTTCTTGAGACAGACAGACAGACAGACAGACAGACAGACAGACAGACAGACAGACAGACAGACAGACAGACAGACAGACAGACATATTCCATGTGTTTATAGATAGATATATAATGCAATTATTATTATTATAATTATGAATATAAGATAATAGTAATAATGAAGACCAAAAGTGATCTATATTGGAGATGGAAAGGGAAACGGACATCTGGCATGTTTTATTATCTTGGCAAATCTGTAGGCACAATGTAAACGAACAACAAACCAGGAAGTCAACTTAAATCTCCACTTCCTTATCAGTATCCTCCTGATGTTAAACTACACACTGTACAAAACTACTGTACCATCATCATCTTGACAAAAAAATAAGTCTTACTTACTAAATCCACACATACCTCTTCTATCTATCTCTACACAGGCATGAGTTTGACTCGGAACAGATCCCAGACCTGACTAGAGATGTGTTCAAGCAGGACATCCACTCAATGGGCTCGCTGTGCAAACTGTACTTCAGAGAGCTTCCCAACCCCCTGCTTACCTACCAACTCTATGACAGATTCTCAGTAAGGAACAGGGAATCAATCTGGAGTATTATAGACCTGTGGTTCTCAAACTTTCTCATGTCAAGGACCCCCAAATTAACCACTTGAACCCCCGCATCCATATTCTAGGGGGGAACGTTAGCCAAAGAAAGCGATTTGGTGTAAACAGGAAAAAGGGATCCAAGTACAGTTGTAACTCAAGTCCGTTTCTCTAAAAATAAAAGTGGTTAATATGTATTTCTGCTGCGGACCCCCATCTGAAAATATTTTGTGTAAGGGAATCCCATAAGATTTGTGTTAAAATCCTGCAAAAAGGGTTCAAGTGGTTAACCTGACATTGATGCTACAGTATATTAACCCATGTTGCTGGGGACACCCTGGAACCCCCTCAAGGACCCCTGGGGGACCCTAGACCCCTCACTGTTATAGAACACACATTTTAAAAGTGGGGGGTGGCACGGGGCATAAGGGGGAATGGAGGGATGGGAAATCAGAAAGGGGGGGGGTCATTAAAAAAAAAAAAAATTGTTTTTAATTAAAATTTAAATTCAGTTCATAAGATTATTGTGCCAGTTTAACCACGTTCAACCAGGCGTCCCTGTTTTGGCCATGTCATTGTCAAAAATATTTTAAACATTTTCAAAATGTTTCAAAATTAAGAAAGATCTGCAGATCTACAATGAATTGTGAGCTTGAAGATGGTCTAATTTCCACAGCCAGAGGCATGGAAACGTTTGGGAACCCCTGTTATAGACTGTGTTTGGGGATTTACTAGGATGGGAAGGTGGTACTGTAACAGACATTGTAAAAGAAATAGTGGAGGGGGAATCCTTTCCAATCTAGCAATGATGAAATAAACTGAATTCTGTGTTTATTATATAAATACTGCTCTTCTCAAAATAGGTACTGGTTACTGTGCTAAGCTTTCTATGAATAGGAAGAAATGTGCATTCTTAAAAAATGGTGTAGGGATTAATGCTTAATTTATAATCCGTTTTACGAACACTGTCCTAAGCTCAAGTACCGTATAAATCAGGCTTAAGCCAAGCCAGCCAGCCAGCCTGCACAATCCACAAAAACGGTGAATGCCAAGGAGAAATGGCTTCCTCTGATCTGATTACCAGCTCTGTCTTTACAGGAAGCTGTGTCTGCAGCCACAGATGAAGAGCGGCTGGTCAAAATCCACAATGTCATCCAGCAACTGCCCCCTCCACACTACAGGTCAGGTTTGAAGCGGCTCACTGTTGCCTCCTGGTGGCCAGAACTGAAAAGCGCATGGCTTTAGAAAATGATGCAGTGCATCACTGCTGCGTCTAAAGCCCGATTCATACTTCGCCTCAGGGCGGTGTCTTGTCCAAAAATAGCCGACCTACAAGCTCATAACGCATCGCATTCGCGACGTTGTGAGCTTGTAGGTCTGCTATTTTCAGCGCTCGACACTGTTGTGTGACAGAGCATACATTTGGCTTTACTGAGGCTTCCTTTACACAGACCATTGTTCTTGAAAATAGGTGCTTCTGTGTAGCCAATATTTGTCTTGCTCCGTCCTGCCTCTCAGACATGTAGCTGCCATGAACTGTGAAGTGAAATGAAATGGAAAGTCGAGACTTATGCATTCATGCTTAAAATAAAACCATAACCACTACTAAAACATCCCCTCTATTTCTAAAAGCCAGGTAAGTCAGGTAATAGATAACTGATATTGGTATTGAACTTACTAGTTGTACAGTTGTACAACACCATCTGCTGGTACAATATAGGACTAGAGCAGCACTGAGTTCATAACATACATTATTTTATTGTAGTGGTGCGTGCAACAGTTAAACTAATGGATTTAATCGATTATACAAAATAATTAAATAATCGCTATCTTTGCTTGACACCGTTGTACGACAAAGTATAAAATGGTGCTTAGTGGTTAATTAGACTAACCAACTTTGTCAAAATATCGATTTGAATGTTGATTCATTGATATATACACATTTTTCAAAAATAAAAACAAAAAACTTGTTTATTGATTATTTGATTAATCTAAAAAGTAATCAATAGAATAATCACGAAGAAGATAATCCATAGTTGCAGCCCTACTTCATTAATTCGCCAATTGCATCGTATACATGTGTTTGAGATGGAATAGATCATATATAACACCACATATATTTTTGTTTTAATCCACAGGACTCTGGAGTTCCTCATGAGACATCTGTCCACATTAGCCACCTTCAGCCCGATCACTAACATGCACACCAAAAACCTGGCAATCGTTTGGGCCCCCAACTTGCTCAGGTGAAACTTTTACCACCAACACTTTCCATTAGCCATGTAGGTTATGTGTAAAATATAAAATATGGACCGCACCAACAATAGCGTTTCCTTCTAGACCTTCTGTGACAGTGAATTAGAGCATGTCCCAGTGGTTCTAAGCAGTGAAATAGGTCATGGTGTGCTGTAACTGTGTCTTTCAGGTCCAGACAGATTGAGTCAGCCTGTTTTAGTGGCACGGCAGCGTTCATGGAGGTGCGTATCCAGTCGGTGGTGGTGGAGTTCATCCTCAACAACACGGAGGCTCTGTTTAGCGCTAAACTCAATGCCATCATACGGGAGAACACAGGTGTGGGACCTCTCCTCATTTTAATTGAAACGATGTGCTTGTGAGTTAGTATGCGTATATACAGGATATCAACACGTGTATTGTATGTGGTGGGTACATTATATATATAGATAGATATTTATCACATACCCAGCCTTTATTTACCCTAGGTGAGGGGGTGATAAAAATACAGAGAGGGTGTTAAGCTTGCCCTGATTGGTCAGCTGCCATATCAGCCCTAGAGGTTAAACTGCGAGCGACCAGTCAGCGCAAGCTGGCAGGTGGCACTGCGAGCGACCTTAAGGAGCTCACCAGGTCAAACAACGAAAGAAACACGGCTGCCAAAATGGATGCTGCTGAAGACCAGGCACATCAACAACTTATTTTCTCATTGTATTTGTGACTACATAGGGCTTTGGGGTATGTGATAAACAATTTAAATAAATTGTGTCTCTCCGGATTGTACTTTTTCTACTTTTAGGTAACTGCACATTGTCCAGGCCCAAGTCTCTGATGATCTGCTCGCCCTCAACAAAGCTTCTGTCACTGGAGGAGGCCCAGGCTCGTACCCAGGCCCAGCTGAGCTCCCCTGCCACCACTCCCTCCCTCACACACAGCGACTATATTGAGGTTGGGGAAGGACCTGGGGCTCTGGTCGGCAAGTTCCACACAGTCATCGAGCTCCCTATGGAGAGGTAATCTCATTGGTTTAACCTATAGAAGCAATGGTCAGTGTCCTGTTACGTATGTCTAAAACAACCCCATCAGCCCTGTGTGTTTACCACTATGTGTAAAGGTGTTACATGTGTCACACAGATGTACCTTGCGTTATCTCAGGCAAAACACGTCAAGCGTTCATCAGCTGATTGGCAATCAGCTATTCACGCCACTACAGCTGATGAGAATCAGCAAATCATCATCCAATCGTCTCTGGATTAGATTAGATTAGATTAGATCGTCCTTTATTATCCACAAGGAAAACATATTTTGCTCAATTCAATACAGACAAGACGATAGATAAAGCACAACAATGCCCGGCGAGGCTATGTCCTGGAGTTTTCTGTTTTTTAAGGAGCCTAATGGCAGAGGGGATGAAACTGGCACTGCCCCTTTCTTCTTGAATAAAGGGGCAGCAGATCTCCTGCCTGAGGGCAGGACCTTAAAAGCAGTTGCTGAGATTATGAGTTGAGACTCTTGTGATCTTTCCTGCTTTCTTCACTGCCCTCTGGTCATGGGCAGTCTTTTGAGCTTACAGTTTTTAAGCTGGTCTTACTGACAGCTCACACTGCATCGCTGCTGATCTGGCGTGCCAGTTGCATTGCCATTGTCTCTGCAAACTAATGCATAGCATCTCATCCCTAATGGCTTTGTCATGTTTTGAATGCTGTTATTTGTATTTATTTACGCCTGCATTTGAGAGATGAATTGATTTATTTAGGGGGAAAAAACTAAATGTCTGCGTAATCGTTTGACTGAAGATCGCTGTTTTGTTTCCATGTTGTTGCAGCAAGCGGGCTCCTGCTAAGGTTAAGAAGTCTCCTGTGGGGAACTGGCGGTCCTTCTTCCACCTGGGCAAGTCCCATTCTGGGTCTAAACGGAAGCTGAAGCGTCACCCCAGCGAGCCCAATGAGATAAAGAGCATCGCACTGCCAGGTCATAACACTGCTAACTCACACGGTCACGAGCGATTTAATTTCAGTGGCACCTTTTTCGTTTCACATTAACTGTTCAGTGAACTGTTGAATGAGAGGTGACAGGCATGTGTTTCTTTAACAACTAATTGCTGTGCATATATTTTCAGGTGGAAGAGGAGATTGTGGTACACTGCGTTCCACCAAAAGTGAGGAATCTCTCACCTCTTTGCACAATGTGGAAGGTAATTATGCTGGCAATAAAAAAAATGTTTACTGTATATGATGGCAGAGCTCTAACACCCATTCCGAACACATAACATGGTCAACATTACAAAGTAAATGAGCAAATAATTTCATCACTTCCAGTACTTCCAGTCAACTCGTCCTAATAAGCTGTGTGTCAGCCAACAGTGAGAGTGATGTTTTGCCTGCTTGAACAATTTCTCACTTTGTGTCTATTCATACATACAGCCAGGAACTTCTATTCAAACAGTTGGAGATTATCTTAGGCCTCCTCTCATATGTACTCCCACAATGGTATCGAATGACATCAGGAAAATGTGTTCATACTTGCCTCAAATATGCTCTCTGGCTGTATGTTAAGGACGGGTTAGTCTCTCAAGCCAGACAACTCCTCCACAATCTTTGAATGCTGCAGAGAGTCTGTATCTACGCCTCCTGAAAGTTGCAAATGGAAACGTCATCGAAATGTCATCTGCAGGACATCTGCTGTAGTTTCTTCGCATTTTTCAGCACTTCCGTTGACTGATAGGCAGAATCATTAAGGAATTGTGTGAGCGAACCGTCTGTCTGTCTGTCTGTCTGTCTGAGAGACTAAGAAAGGGTGAATGTGGGAATTCATTTTCATGTGCTTTCTTTTCTAAAGATGGACCTGCTTTGTTTTCTTTGACCTTTAAATGTCTCATTATCTCTGTTTCCTTCTGACCAGGGCCGCCGCAGAGTTACCGTCCTCCTAGACCTCGTTCCACCAGCGAGGCCATCACCTCCATCTTGAGGGTTGACAAAGGCGAACACAACAGTCACCTACGGAATGAGAGCCATCACAGCGCCGATCCTGTCCGCACCGATCCCGCACGTGCCTCAGCGCACGTTTCACTTTCACAACAGGAGGACGACCTCGACCTTTGCGCTCCGGCTGAAGGCTTTTCTACCTTGGACTTTGACCCCATGTCCTTTCAGTGCAGCCCTCCTTTGGCGATACCGGGACCACGACACAACAGGGAGAGCGGCAAGTGGAGGAAGAGTGCTGGGGTTTCCAGTGAATCGGAACTCATCTCCTCCCCTCACAGAATCACCAGCAGTTCTCAGTCACCGGATATTAGTCCGATTTGTGGAAAAAGGGGAAAGAAGGTGCCACAACCGCTGTCCCCTAAACTCAGGAAGAAGTCCTTTAAGTCCCCCCCTGTGGCTGAAACAGACGTGCACGCTGTGTCTGCCTCCACATCACGCAGTGTGTCTGACCCTCAGGGTTCTGCGTCCTCCTTTCGTCCACCTGTCCCCTCCTCCTCTCCCCCAGTGGAAAGGCGGGAGGTCCCGCCGACATACGGGAAGGAGCCGAGAGCCTCCTGCCAAAGTGGCAGTCCACCCAGCACACTGAGCCAGGCCTCGGCCCTATCAGACCTTAGCCAGTCTGCACAGAACCTGCCCGATCCAGGTTAGTACTAAATACTCAAATTGAAAATGTATGTTTTACATTTTTCCATATGTTTGCATGAAATATATCATTATTAGTTGTAGTGGTAATAGTCTGATTATATCTTTCTACTTCAGATATCATTTCTTATAGTTTCTTATCAAAGCTTTTGTGTCTTGTCCCATCATGTCTTATCATAGCATTGTTTGTCCTGTCATACTGTAGCGTTGTTTGTCTTTTGCCTCCCCAGGAGCAGATAGACTTATGAGTTCAGTGTCTGTTCTGCCTCCTCACCCTCCATTGACCAGCGCTGCACGCAAACTGGCTCTGGCTCTGGCTGAATCTGCCCAGAAGGCCAGCAATAGCTCCCAGAAGAGAAGCATGCACATGCATATTCCATCATATCCTCTCGACAGACCAGGCCTTCCACGCTCGCAGGAAAGACCTCCCCGGCCCTCTGTTCTCAATCTCCAGGCGTACCCCCAGGGGCACTCTCCGGTGACCTCTATGTCCCCGATGTTGCCCCAAGCTCGTACCCCTAATCAGAGCCATTGTAAACCTAAACCCGTTTATTTTCTACCTGCCCATCTAAGCTCGGAGCCGTTGCAAGTGAATGATGGACAGGAAACCATGAGTAACTTCACCCCTAATGTCAGCCCGCTAGGTTCTGGGAGCTTGGACGAGGCTAACACAGAAATGAGGGAGCGTGGAGAGGAGAAAAAGCAGTCCCTGGAGTTTCTTAGACCTAATACCACACAGACAGAACCTACTTATCATCATGTCGGGGTCTCAACCCCCATCCAGCCAGTTTGCTCCATTCAGAGCCCATCGAACTCTGCTGTCTATGTTCACACCGATGCTGTCAATGTCTTTAACTTTCGAACTGTTTTGGCTGAGACCTCCATGCCTGCTTCGGTTGAGGAGGTCCTGCCACGTCCGTCTCAACCGTCCTCAGCCCACTACAGCCCAGAAGAGCACAGAGTTCTGGGCACAGTTGAGAATGACTACAGTCACCACAGAACCAATGTGGCTTCACAGATGCCTGTACCGCACTATCCTCGACCTGGGGCTTTGCCTCATCGCCTTTCCGGGCAGAAGAGCGTATACAAGGTTCCTCCTGACAGCCATTACAACACTTTAGGCTTAAGGCAGCCCTTATCCCCTCAAAATAGAGGCCCCGTCAGAGATGATCCATTGATGAGCGGCCCCCACAGGCCATGGGGCCAGTGGCAAAGGTCAAGTGATAGAGTAGTGGGGCTTCCAGCGATCCGTAGATCCCACTCCTTCCACGCTCCTCAGATAAGTCACTATGAACTCGCAGAGACAGAAGTCCTTCCGCCTGACACAATGTTTTACGTCCATCAGCCCTCTGTCCAGGAAGCCCCCTACCAATGGCTGGTTCAGCCAGACCTCCACCCTGTCGAGCCATACTTTGAGAATGGACGCGTTCAGTACCGTTGCAATCCCTACTCGGATGCAAGACCAGTGCATGGCTCTCACTATTATATGGACCCATACCGCCAAAGCAGCATCAGACATAGTCAGTCCTATACCCTGCGTTCCAGTAGGGATAGTGGAAGGTCTGAATACTACTACTGCCCTCCGCATCATGTCCCATCTGCAAACCGGGAACTCTTGTTAGAGAGCAAGGACACAGATTATGAAACAAGAGTTGCAGAGGGGTTTGATAGACTTGTCTACCAACCAGTCCCACAGGAAAACCGATATAGACAAAGGACCACTAGTCCAGTTATGTCCCCCTATGAAAATCCCCTTTCACCTATGGACTATCGAGGTAGAGAGATAATGCATACGAGGAGCAAGTCAGACCCAGGGAATGCCTGCCTTCTCTCCATTGACAGGGTAGACAGTCAACGTAAAGCAGTTGCTACATCCCCAACTTCCCCAGGGCACCAACAGACAGACCCTGAGGTCGCCAGGCAACAGAGCAGGCATTGGCCTGAAAAGGAACTAATCCCACCCAGGAGAGAGAATGTACACAGGAGGATTCAGGTCAAAGAGGCTTCCCCACACACACACCAATCACAGCAGCAGCCTCAGATACGTAAAATCCCCTCACTTCCAGAGAGGTGTTCTAACCTGAAGAACATTGAGACCAATAACAGAAGTAGTGCACGTGCTCTTGAACAGGACAGGTTGATGATGACCAATGCTGCCAACAGTTACTCCAGCCACTTGAAGCCCAACGTGCCTAGGAGACCAGGTCGATCACAGAGCATCAAGGAGCATCGTCACTACCACCATTATCGCACCAAATCTCCTCGGGATTCAGAGCGCCAGGGATCCTTTTCCAACAGAAGGACACAGAGCACCAAAGTCAGGCCCACGCACTACGACCACATGGAAGGGTATTATGCAGCTCCAAAACCTAAACCCATCAGATCTGGCAAAGCTGTTGTTGGATGTTTGCCTAGCCACGGCTGCATGTCTCCCCACAGACACAGACTGCTCTCCAAGGCTCTGGGTCAAGGAGCTTTTCATCAGACTGGACTGAGATCAGAGGCCGGGGTTTACGAGTAAACCCCGGCCTCTGATTCCAGCTTGGGGCCAAAAGAGACCAGCATTTCCCCCTGCCAGACCAACAGACTGTTGAGCTGAAGGCATTGTGTGTTTAACCTTATAAAAGCTACTGAAAGAAGAGTGACCAAGGGCATTGATACTGTTTGAAGTGCTCATTGTGTAGTATATTCTATTAAAGGGAGTTCATATGGAATGAATGAATCCTATTATATCGTATGATATGGCTTAAGAGTTGATAGGATTTTGGGATTGAAAGTATGCAACATGTTTGCGAAAATGGTGGATGATCATATTTTATTTTTGGTATAAACAATATGAAACGAAAAGGTACAGTAACATCTGTGTCAGTGATAATCCTTTTAAAACATGCCTATATGTAAGATAAAAGCTTCATTTTAACTATATTTGCATAAGCAATACATGCGTTACATATGCTATAATATGTGGCTAGTGTAATGTACCGGTATATTATTTTAGCTTAAAATATTTTAATTACTAAAAAAAAATCAGCCACATGCATTTTTTTTAAAGATTTATTTGGGGGCATTTTATGCTTTATTTCAGATAGGTTAGTGTAGAGAGACAGGAAACCAAGAGCAGAGAGAGAGAGGAGAGACATGCGAGAGACAAAGGCGGGGTTCGGATTCTAACCTGCGTCCTCGTGCTCACTGGGAGCATATGGTCCCAGTGGGAGCATATGGTGTGCGGTTTTCCACTGCATGGTAGTGTCTCAACTCGACTCTACTCACTTTTGGTGCCATACTGTATACTTTGTTTTCCACAGGGGCCATCGTAGTAACATCCTGCACCCCTCTGTGTAAGAGAGTGCTCTGATGAACAATGGCAACTTGTCAGGAAACAATCTCCGTTTCACCAATATAGTCCAATAAAAAGTTCCTGATAGGGAAGAGAAATAGGCCATGCAGTTCCTCAATGTTGATTAATTTCACGTTTACAACTAGTTTAAAGGTTTGTTGACAATGTTGGGGAGCTTCCATGCTCCATAGGGGAGTCCGTTGTGATGCGGTGATGCAAGTGACGATTCTCTCTGACCAATCAGTAGTCTGCAGTGTTTTCAGTATCGCCTCAACACGACAGAGGTGATGCCAAAAAGAAGTACCAGGTTCTAGGAACTTTTTTACCCAATGGAAAACCAAAAAAGGTGAGTAAAGTGGAGTGGAGTTGAGTTATTACCATGTAGTAGGAAGTTGACACTACTAACTGGCTGAGCCACCAGGCACCCCGGCCTCATGCACTTTTAAGGGTACAGTAACTGTGTTTCAAACTGATTGTCTTATTTGACCTCATATACATAGAGCTTTTTTTTTATTTTTACTATTAGTATTTACTTACTGCTTGGAATAATTGTAGATAAATACCGTAAGCACTTTTGGTGGTCAAATCAAAGATGGGGATTTATTTGTCTCTAACTTGCACTTATCTCTCGTGAAAGGGACACTGATTCATTAAAAAAAAGGCTTGCTATGGTTTCTGTGAAGGTCACAGCAACCATCTGAGATATGATATACATAAATGATCAATTAACGCAATCATTAGGACAGTGTATTTGGTATGACATTGTGGTGTGTCACAAAATTATTGCTTCTCTTTTTAGGGATCTTTTAACAATGTGGTGTTCTACAGTACATAATATGTTGATGTTATTAAATGTTAATGAGAATACTTCAATTCCAGTTCTGTAAGTGTAAAGGATATACTTTTGGGACATGTTCATGTTTTATTTTAAGGAGAGTCTTAAAGAAAAATAAAGACATATATTGTGTATCTGATTATAATTTGATGTTCTCTTTATTACAAAATATTCTCACTTGAGAGGTTGTTAAAACTGAATGGCCAGAGCAGGCCAGTTTTAGATACACCAGCAGGTGGCAGAGTAGTACCACAACAATTACAGAGCTTCCTTTAACACAGATAACTATTATTTGATGTCAGATGCCATGCCTTTTAAAAAAACATATTTTTTTTCTATCTTAATCATGCTTTTGTGTGTCTATCCCTGAGGCCACTTGTGTTGTACAAAAAATTTAACTTATTCTTAGGCACTACTTTATTTTAATTATCACCACTGCCTTAAGTAGTAATGTGGACATGCTCACGAAATGGGTGAAATTAGGCTGTTCTTCACAGCATCGGCTATACTGTGTTAAGTCGGTTCACCATTGAAATTGAACTGAGCTGTTAAGGTTAATCAAAAACCATTAGTCAAGGTTGTCCACTGTGCCTTGGGTAATGCTGCTTTGTTAAAAAAAAAAAAGGGGGGAAAAAGTATTAAAGTAAATCATGAAAATAGGCAGCCCTCCATTCACAGCTGACTGAATGACTTGCTCTGTGGCAAAAAACCATTAGGAGAACCCGTGGAACCAAAGCAGTGTCTCCTGGCAGAGCTCTGCCTTGCTCCTGGAGCAATGAGACATTGTTTATTCATCGGCACATTGGCATTCAAGGTGCATCTGCACTGTTCTCTCTCATAACCAACAAGTTGCAATTTTTATGCATGTGAAGGTTGAAGGCAAATTATTTATGGGAGACTACTGGACCTGGGGAAAGAGAACGGCCTCTAGCAAAATGGTTTACGTTGAGAGCAATCCTTTTCTATAGGCTATTGAATTTGCTGGATCACAGCAAGATATGCATGTATTATTCAGCCTTTCTGGGGTTGAATTGCTGCCCTGCCAGACAGCCATCTGCCCTTTGGACATTGTGATGTATTTGGGACGTGCTACCTTTCAAGTTCAAGTTAGAGTCTTATTTCTCTGTGAGGGTGCAAATGAAATGAAAGAAAAATGGCTTTCCCACCAAAACAAAAGAAGAAGAAATTGGGCAATGCATTTTAAGGTATATGGGATGGAAGGGAAGTTGAGCAGGTTGACTTTAATTCATAGGTGCATGAACTCTCACCCATACAGAGCATCAGCATTATTCAAGAACATCTGGTGTAATCCAGATGCAGTGCTAGAAATGGAATGTATCAGGGGTCTGGTGCCAAGCAGCAGCAGGTGCCAGGCAATTGGACTGGCCTCCTACACCTCAGTGTGTAGATAGGGTAGATTCAGCAATAATAGATCTACTACAAGCTTACATGGTATCTGTAAAAAGAAAATGGCAAAGATATTTAGTGTAGAGACAATAAGGCGGGTGCCTAGTATAGACTCCGGGAGTGCATGGGTCTTCATTAGGGTTAATGTGGTAAGGTAGGTACTGTATATAATATCATTACCAGCAATGAGGAATGTGCATGCAAGAATCTATTTCACTTGTCTTGTTCACTTGTCTATGTACATTTTGTAACTAAGTAACATTTTGAGCAGCTGCTTGGGATTCTTACAGTTTGAATGAAGTTTTTGTTTTTTGTTTTTTGTTTTTTGTTTTGTTTTTGTTCTTTTGTTTCTGTTTTCTTTTTACCTTGGCCTCATTCAGGGCTCTGACACATGCAGGGAAAACTCTTTCTGAGCCTTAAGCACAAGGCTGCGAGATAGCTCCAGTCTGCATCATCACAAACAGTCCATTACTGGTTTCTCCTTCATAATCCTTTTTGCCCTGCTGTCGTATTTGTCCTGCAGGGACGGGAGAGAGCTCCCTGTCGTGCGCTCAGCTGACCTCACCACTTCCGCAGCACTCGCAGCTTTTCCTATACATTATAATGTCAGGATGCTATGGATTGCAGGGTAGAAAGATTTCAGGACCATCTCTGAGATCTTGAAACTCTTCCGCTGCCTGAGGTTGTACAGATATCGCCTCGCCTTATTTGCCACAGTCTCTGTGTGTATTCTCTAAGTCAGGCCTTAAGTGATGTGCACCCTGAGTTACTTGAAGCTCCCCACCCTCTCCACTGGTGCCCTGTTGATCAGGAGGGGTGCGCTGTGCGTAAGACCTCTGCCTCTGCTTACAGACCACCACCACTGTGGCATCAGCAGGTGTTTGATCTGTTCTCGGGTGTACAGGGAGTACAACGAGGGCCTCAGTATAAACCTGGGGGGCTCCAGTATCTAGGGTGAGGGTGGTAGAGGTACAGTAGGACTGCCCACCCTGAACAGTTGGGTCTGACAGTTTAGAGGTCCAGGACCCAGTCACTCACTGCAGGGTTCAGTCCCAGGTCAGCCAGTTGGGGACTACGGTGTTGAAGGCAGTGCTGTAATCAATAAATAACAGCTTGCCAGACATAAGGTTATGTACGTAGGTCCTAGGATAGGCACTTATAAGCTTTCAGCTTCAGCCTATTCCTTTTTGATCACCTTTAACTATATGAAACAGACTGCTTATGTTGATGTATGTGACTTTATTGATACTGGTGAAGATGATCAAAATAAACTAAACTAACTTACTAAACAGCTCTCGCTTTGGGCGTACACAGATTGGATGGCTCTATGGTGACCCTTTGCACAATACTCCCGACTGCACCGCCCACGGTATCCCCCAGGGGACCCAGTCAGATGCCTTCTCCAAATCCACATTGACCTCTATATTGAAAAGTGGAACCACCACCTCAGACTGGGGCATGCATTGTCAACATGCATCATTCACAAGTTTGAATAATTCCTGAGTAGGCCGGTGCAGCTTAAATAAAGAAAAAAAAACGTTTGAAAATAATTACATGCCCAAAATAGGGATGCCAGGTTGAAAGTAGTTAAACTGGCACAATAAAATGATGGTATAGCTCAATGGTTTTGACAGCCTGTCAAGAGAGGCTTGTTTTTGTACTTCCTGATTTATTGTGTGATGCCCAAAGAGGCCATAGAAAATGATGCATGTACCCAGCTCTGCACACCTGTGGTGAGTGCAGCCATGTTTGTTCCTTTGTGTCGGTACACCCTGAAGCCAAGTTGGAGCATTGTTTTTAATTTTCTCTTTCATTTTGAATCTCCAGGCCTATTAAACATTTTCACACCTACATTGAGTGGCTTATTTTTTTCATAATAACTCTTCATCTCTCTTGAAACTTTACTGTACAGTTTTATTCATTAAAATAAGTCCCAGATTGTAGCTTTAATACCATGTGTAATTGTAATCTGGTTAAATCCTAGATACAGTTCTGTACACAAGATGCATGCCTGGAAATCTCATGGCTGGCTGCTTTTTAACCTACAACACTGGGAGTGCTGGGTAGGCTGGACGATAGCATAAAACACTAATTTGGTTTATTGGATAATCTACTGAATTCTTTCTCAAAGTTGGCCCTGGTAAAAAAAAAGTGTCTGAGATCCACAATAGTTGAAGTCTATTGAAAGTGACTTGCAGTAGCCTACTGCAGGAAATGGATTGCGCTGACCTGATCAAGGACTTTGCAGCACAGAAGTCAAGAAGAAGACAGCTACGTAAGCAAGCAGTTTTTCTATGTGCTGCAGCTTGACATTTTGCTGTATAATAGGTATTGGGGGCAAAGGCTGGGCCTGGGTAACAATGAATCAAGCCCAGTGACTGGCTTTGGCTATGGTATTTGTTTTGGCTATGGAAATGAAGGCATAAAATTAAATAAAATACTTTGATGCACCACCAAGGTCAAGAATAAGATAGTTATAAGGCATGCAGTTTTTCTGTGTGCCAGTATTGATCTGGTCCTGTCCTGTTTTAAACCATGTGTTTTGGGCCAAAAGGAATCAAAGGCTTTGATGTGCAAGCTGCTAAAGGTTTTTAGCTGTGAAGATGGCTGTTGTAATTGGTTCACATAATTGGCTGATTCTCCTCTCCGATCCAATTGAAGGCTAATATCTTTCCCACATCAATTCCCTCAGATTTACTATTGGGGCTTATCTGTTCAAGCTGGAGATTTTGAGCTCTCACATAACATGCTGTGCAGTGGACTTCTAGGTCCTTTTGGATCTGTTCGATTATATCTGTTATAGGGCTGTCCAGATCATGACATTTTACTTGACGATTAGGCCTACAAATAATTGCAATTAACAATCACAACGCGGCGCATTGTGATGCGTTGTGAGCTTGTAGATGTGCTGCTATTTTTTTGGAAAATGTTTGAAACACATTTTCCAACGATTATGACTGTTAAACAAAATAATCATGCATCTATCTATAATGAGTGTAGCCAAGGGGCCATGACTTTCAAAATCTGTCCCTGGTAGGCTACTAGTCCTACAGTATGTCACTAATGTCACTAACTATGTTTCCATATAATACTTACCAGTTTTTCCTTTTGCAGTATGTTTGTAGTTACCATAATATTATCCATATTCACTGAAATTAAATACATTCTCTATTTCAAGTCACAGTTGAAATGTAAGTCTGATCTGCAGCATGCGTCTAATCCACATACATCAGCATAGCAGTGTTCCAGTATTGAAGTTTGGGACAAGGATTTAGCTATAGACCAAATGTATTTATATGGGTAGACATACAGTAAGTGTGTTTTCATGCAATGCAAATGTGTCAATCTAATTTCAGAAACATGCATGTAAACGTACCTTTTTCAGGTAAAGGAATTAAGAATAACCCAGTTAACCTAGATTTCTGCTGGAGACACCTGATTACGGTACTTGGCCATACTGTATGTACCCATGTGGACAGGTTTCTTAAAGGGTTTTTGTATGTGTGTGAATGTGCTCAGAAAACACCCTGGATAAGAAAAGTTACAATTTCAAAACAAGTCTCTCCCACCGGCCCTCAATTCACACACTCACACTGTAGAACCAGATGGACATATACAGTATTGCTTCTTGGGCTCAGGTCAAATGTTTGTTGGAGGAAAGCAATATACCGTCACAGAAAGTACTAATCTACTGTAGATAGGCTGACAGCTGATCACACTAAGGTTCGCTTCAAAAATGTCTTTAGGCAGGCAGACGTCGGGCAACACGTGGGAGTACAGAAGTGGTTCTCAAACATATTCATATTAAGATCCCCAAATTGATGTATTTGGCCAAGGGCCCACTTTTGAAAAGATATTGTACCAGGAACCCCCATAATAGAAGATGTGTCAACATTTGACAAGATTTGTCAACATTTTTGCGACACTGTATGTGCTTGTAGATTGGCTATTTTCAAAAAGCCAGAAAATAAAATAGTTTGGGGACAGTTCATACAGTTTATGGAAGGTAATCCTTTGGGACCTGTGTAAATAGATGATTCTGCTACTTCGTACTGTGGGAAGAAAGACCATGACCATATCCGTTTTTGTTTTAGTTTTCTGATGTTTTTGTAATGTATTTTTCTGTTATTGGTTGTTATTACAGTATGTATATATGTTTATGATTTCTATGTGATGTCTTTTTGCTCTGTTTTTGTTTGATTATTTATAGACATTTAATACAAGAGCCATATTGTTATGTATGTTATATAATTGAAAATGACAATAAATATATTGTTTAAAAAAATAAAATAGTGCTATGCATTTGATGTATTACCTCGTGTTTTCCTTGCTCACTGTAAATCGCTCTGGAATAAGAGTGTCACTGGTGCTCCCACTCCCAGAGTTTTCAGTCAGTTTAAACTGTTCCTCATTTAACTGAGGACCCATGGCACCCTCTCAAGGTCCCCTGGCCCTGGGACCCCACTTTGAGAAATTATGAAATGTCTGGATGGGTGTAAATTCTTAACAGCAGCTGTTGTCAGCAGCTGTTTAAACTATGACTAAATACTGACAATTTCAACAAGCACAGGAGCTCCTGAACAGAGTGGAGTTAGTGTGTGCCAAGGTTGGCCTTGCTAAATGTCAAGAAAACTGAGGTTATCCTATCGGAACATCCACCTCTGACAACAACAGGAGGCACTGTGCTTGAAGGAAGTCAAAGACTTCAAGTACTTGGAGTACTTGGGCTCATGGGTTTATGTTGAACTTGAAATACAATGCATTTGCAAGCTAAAGAAATCACCTCTGACAGGCCTACTGATTAGAGAAGTGAATGACCCAGAGTTGCTATTCTTAGTTCATCAATTTTGATTGTTTGACATGCTGAATGAGAGTAAAGTTTCACTGTCCTCAACTAAACTAAAAAGAGAATTTGTTTGAGAATCATTTAAAACAATGCATTACACAATATTATGTTGTGTCAGGCCTACTCCACTAAGGGGGGAATGTTAAACTTAAACCCCTGCATCGATCAGCTATTTTCAGCTAAAGCTTTCCCCACAATATACAGAAAATACACTATATTGATCACATGGGGTTTAAGTGGTTAATTTAAAATTCTTCGGTTGCCCCGCCCCCTTCCCCCACACCTGCTGTAAACAGAAAGACGTCAACATTACATGTTCCGGTGTGTTTGGAAGAGTGACATTAACCATAGATATATCTATGACATTAACAACTTGTAATGTAACGTGCCACCATGGTGCCACCTCATGCCTCAGGACGTGTTGTTGTCAGAGAGTGAATACTTACTGAGCGGCAGTCACAGATCTGTGCCAGTTGAAAGACTCGTGACTCGATCGTTTTCTTTCCAACTTTGTTTATTCTGGTGAGTGTGTGTGTGTGTGTGTGTGTGTGTGTGTGTGTGTGTGTGTGTGTGTGTGTGTGTGTGTGTGTGTGTGTGTGTGTGTTGACAAAACAAAAACCAACGGATGTCACAGCACCATATATCCCTGTATGAAACCTCATACTTAACTGTTTACTAAAGATTGTTTAATTGAAAGTGATATTGGAGCAAGTGTTACAACCCGAATAGCTCATCTAGATTTCTCTTTAATCTCTCAATTTATTTCAAGGCATTTACCCTAGTCAGATTAAGGTGTAGCTCTTTTATAATGTGTCCAAAAATGCCACCAGATAGTGAGGAGAAAATAAATCAATATGTGTAGGGAAGAGAAACATGTTTACTATTATACTGTTTATTTGTTTGATGAAATTAAAGCATGAATGACTTTTTCAAGGCCTGCAATTGATGACAAAAAGTTGTTTCTGAGCTAGAAGAAGCATGATTTTACAACCCTTGTCACTTGACAATGTAAAATATAAAAAATATTTAATCGAAAGGGTGTGCTCACATACAGTAAATCCCCCTGCACAATGTAGTTCGTTGAGCGTCAGTATATCATTTGGTTTAGAAGCAATTGAAAATACAAACTAGCAAAGTGCAAACTTTGGAAGCCATTCTTAGCCAATCAGGATGGAATACGAAAAGTCTGAAAGACCCTTTCGTTTAATGACTATAGAGATACTGTGTACTGATTTGCGTGATGTTTGGATAAAATCTGTAGGAGTACTGTCAAGAAATGTGTTTTGCAAAAAGCGGCCTCCTGGTGGTGCTATAACAGGCTCATGTGAAAATTTTGGGGCAGAGGTTCTGAATTGGCATCCAGGGAGTGTGTGTGCATAGTTTCGCTGCGATCAAGCCAATGGTGCCGGAGATTAGCTGATCACAGACGGAGGGGGCGACGGACACACGGACGGACGGACAGGGTGCAAAATATAGTCTCGGCCATGCCTTTTGGCCTGGCGGCGACAATTAAAGATAAAGTTGAGTACTTTGTTGACGGCCCTGATATATCTGTCAACTATCCCTGTCATTGACTGTCTGGGAATGAATCATGTTCAGTGACTGTACCTGGCTCTGGCATACTGTGTATGTTATGTTGTGACAGGATACAGTATACTAGCATGGCCAGACTAATATCACTGCGTAGATATTATCTGCCCACGGTTCTATAATTCTTTTGGCATATTATGTATACTAGGCTGTGTATGTTGTGACAGGATACAGCAATACAGCATGTATATGAGGCTGTGTATGTTGTGTTGAATTTAGTGAGTTGTTGTGACAGGGTACATTATACATGTATGTGACCCTTGGTCACTTCAATTTCTTTCTTTCTTTCAGACAGACAGACAGACACTCGAGGCTTGAGCAGCCTGCCGACCACATAATCACCACCTGTCCCCTATAGAGACCACCATTGGAGGCCGGCCTCTTTGATGTGGGACCTGAACACGAAAGATGAAAAAGGTACAAGAATCTTGGCAGGGGTGTTGCAGGGGAACACTATTGCTTGCATGGAGCGCTCTGAATGGCCAACCCCCCACCATATCAAGCTCAGCTTCTTCTCAGTCCTGTATAGTCTGTTCCTCTATGCAGCTGTGAATGCTGGACCCTGAAGCCTGCTCCACAGAGCTTGTATATCATTTTTTGAGAGAGAGGGCGGCTCTATCTCTCTATCCATGGTTTCCAATATATGACCCTGGCCATCACTACACAACTGATGAAGTCAAGTAGAAGACGGCTCAAGGTAGGAACCTTTCTTTTTACCAGCATGCTCGAAGAGCGACTGGTCTATGTGTAGACGTGCAACTAGTTGTGACTTCTCGTGACTTTCTCTTGACTTTCTCGTGACTTTTTCCTCATTGGCTGGCCTTGGTACAGGGCCAGCCAAATTGAGCCAATGAGGGCTCAATGTCCTCTCAGAATATGGCATTTTAAGACCTACGGAGCACGATGCGATACTGTATTCAGCCACTGTACTGTACATATCTCTATGGTAAATCTGTGGCGCTGTTCCTCACTCGGCCAGCGAAAATCTCTGTAGATTCTTTTTCGATGTTGCCATGTTTTCTGAGAGAAATAAGCAACCAGGTCTAGGAAAATAAGCCCAAAAGAAGCAACTATAGGCCACATGAGCACTTGAAGCCGACGGCTATTTGAAAATAGCCGATCTACAAGCTCACAACGTGTCACGATGCCACATGTTTTTTAACATTCTAACAACACAAATGCTCCCTGGCATAAAAACATTATCATGGAAATATTTGTGAACCACTGGTTTGAATAAAGCCACAGTAGCAATCCGGTAATACCAGGCTAAATTTCACTTAAATGTCAGAGCTTAAATTGGCATGTAAATATGACATAAATGCATTAATGTGTCAGTGAAATCAAACATCTGTCCCCTGTATCGCAGTTTTGCAGTATTAATACGGAAACGGGTGTTAGCATTGTGCTGTTCCATCGCTCTGGCAGCCCTTCGGTCCGTCGGAGTGCTCTAGCTTTCAGATACTGGTGACTGACACACCGTCTGTCTGCCGGCCAACTCGATCTCGCGGCTTGCGGCCTTCTCCTGGAGGTCTTGGCGGCGACTTGCTTTTTTGTTTATATTATATAATTTGTTTGCCATTCTTTATTTTAACCTTTATATTGCATGTTAGGATGTCTTAATGGTGCACTTACAACAAGTTTCTATTATGTATTGACTAAATCACCATGACCCATCACCACAAAATCATGTCATGTTAAATAAAAGTACTGATTACTGAATAAATAGGTAAGAAAATACGATAGTATTAAATCGGGTTGTTCTTGTGGTCACTGGTTAGGGATTAATTTATGTACTTTGATGCATTAGATCTGTTTTGGCCAGTTAGCCTACTGCAGCTAGCCTGCCATTGCGTACTTGTTGTAAACAATAACATCCCATCCTATATGGATTTAAAACAAGCAAGCAAGTTAGCAACACACCATGACATCCTAGAATAAAAACGCTTGTTTATTGGGTATTCCGTAGTTGTGACACAGCTCCAGGTGTTCGGATGGGTTCTTTGAGGCCGGAGATAACGCACAGGTAGTGTGTGTGTCTGCTGTCTGGGTCCACTTTCTGCTGTTCTGGTGCGGTGGTGCCTAGTTAGTATCATATCCAAATTAGATCCATGTCCAGCCTCGGATGTCCAGATTCCAGAACCAATCAATGTAAATGTATGTCCAAACTGACTAGCGATCGCAGCAAACAAATGACGGTACTTACGCTAAATATGTTAAAATAGCATAATTCCCGGTTACATCAAAACTATATGTCACTTCACAAAATGGTATTCCGTTTTTACTGATAATATATGACTGAAGTGTCTTGACTATGTGCAACGCTCCAGGCAGTCCCTTGCATGCTAACTAGTTAGTGGCAGACTTGGCTTCTTCTTCTTCTTCTTTAGTGTTTAATGGCGGTTGGCAAACCTATTTAGGTGCATTACCGCCACCAGCTGGACTGGTATGTGAAACTATATATTATGCACAAAAACTCCTATATTTTATTAACTAAGTGGGTTTCTTTCTCAAATGTTGTCCGCTCTATACACCTACTCCAGACCCAATTTTTTTGTGAAGGCATAAATCCCTCTTAGTGTATTGTCCAGGTCCTCTCCATTGACATCCACAACATTTAGAAACCTTCTTGCTGAATCCAGCACCATTTTAATCCTTTCCGACTTCCCTTGTATCTCCACCGCACAATTTATGACCATGACGATAAACGTCAGAAATCGTTTCCTGTCCATGCAGATATATAAGCCTACTCCTCTCAGCTTCTTTCCTTTCCTCCTTTTACTTTTCTGCCAGTAGTGAAAAGTAACTAAGCATGTCTCAGTTAGACCCCATGAGAGCGCACAAATGGAGCCAAATGGACCGTTTTAGTGACAATAGAGGGTTTAGGCGGTTTTATGTGAATTACATCAATAATTATCATTGTGTAATTATGACCAGATTTGGATAATCATTTATTATTGTGTACAAAACGCATGAGTGCGTTTTTGAATTTAATAATTTGTTTACGTTATATTTTGTGCTACAGATACAAAAAAAAAGATTGGATCGGGGCAAAAAAAGCTTGCCGCATATGACATTTCTTGTTTTTTGTGTTGCTGCTGCTTGTATTGTATGTTGTTTGCATACTAATGTGATTTAAGCTGTTGTACTAAGCTGACAACGCGTCGCGATGGCGACGCGTTGTGAACTTGTAGATCGGCTATTTTCGCCGTGCGATACCTTCGTACGATAAAGTATAACATACACTGGACTGTTAACGAAATTTTACTTTAACCCAGGAGGATATTTATACAGTATGGATGTTACCATTGAAATAAAGCACACTTTTTTCCAGGTATTCCTAGCTGTTTGTTCTCCGGTGGCGGCGGTGGGTCAGGCTACTGTCTGTTTGTTTTCCTACCGTGGGACAGCGTGACGTCACAGCACAGCTGTGCCATATATGGTCTAATCAGGTGCGGACTGCAGTGCGGAGTGATTTATTAATGTGATTAGGCCCGTGCTATCATGCTGGTTTGAAGCACGGCTAGATAGCTACAGTATTTCAACCAATCAAATTGCTTGGTCGGAACTATACTTATTGGTTCATGACTGGCTTGGTGGCAACACCTTCTCTGTCTATGTAGGCCTATTCCCCATTTCTTTCTTTTTTTCTCCTCGCTCGCTCTCTCTCCCTCCCTCTCTCTCTTTATTTCTTTGCTGTGTCATATATTGACCCATGTTTGAATGAAACAAATGTGGTAGATTTAGCTTTTCAGACCTTACTGTACGTTCCCCAACAGATTGTGTTGTTGTTGTTTGTGATGCGTGGTAAGTCTATGTCTTCTGTATTGACGGTGACGCCACAAGGAAATCCTTCGCTGTGTTTGTGTCTCTATGTCGCATCCAAAACAAAACGTACAGTACAGGTACATCATAATTTTGGCCATTGCTTAGAAAGATCACAAGGCAAAAAATGCAGGGATCATGCAGTATTTTGTGAAAATGCTGCTGTAACACATGATGATTTGCATATTGTGAAGACTGAACCAGACCAACACTCGGAGACAGTAGGCTATTTGCAGAGGCCTCACAGGGCGTTTTATTGATATAAATGGCACAGTGGAAGGGGGGAAACCCCTGCTGCCATTGCAGTGACGAAATAAACAAATAATAATAAACACAACCTCTTCCCGTTGGGGGTTATGGTGACTGAATTGTCCATGCGTTTCTCCTTCATGCACCTAGTGTTGGTTTCCATTCCACGGACATTTCCATATCTGTCACTGTCGGGTCCTATGTTGCCTATAACAGAAAGACTATAATTAGACTCTGAAATTACACCAAGAAATGAGGAGGAGAATAAGTGGAGGTTCGCTTACCGCCTGAGCACCTGTCTGGTCAACGTGGAGAGTCAGTGAACACTGAGGCAGAGACTGAGCTTTTGTTCTGCTGGTGCGCTCCCCAGCTGGGCAACGCAGGTGTGCTCAAATCAGGTTGATTCCACAGGTAGATTGGCATGTAGCGTCCCTCGACGACGCAGCCCAGCTGGGGGCGTGGCCTGCTTGGCCCAGCACCGCCCCTGCCCCACTGACTCTCCTGGTTGAGGTGCTTACCTGACAGGCGGTTGCCTAGCGACACTCCACAATATGTACATATAGGCTACTAGTAGTATTGTGTTATCCCATAATTTCAACTGGTACTGGTCTAATTGAATTGGTTTAAAGAAATTATTATTATTATTATTTAAACAAATTACTAAAACTGGACTAAAACCTTTTGACTTTTGACTAAAACGATCAAGGATAGAAATGACTCAAATGTGACTAAAACCAATACACATTTTTTGTCCAAAAGAGCAAGACTATAAGACTAAATTAGCTGTCAAAATGTGCACTGGCTGTCAAGAAGGTCTCAGACTATTGCATGGATGTAACCATGGTAAAACTAATTAAAAAAAGTCACATGCTTTGGAAAAGATGGGGACAACAAGTAAAACTGACCAAAGTGAATACAACTTTGGTTTTATAGTGGCCTAATCAGATACATGTAAGCATGTTATTGTCTCCGCCAGGCCGTAAGGCATGGCGAGAGAGTATGTTTTGCACCCCGTCCGTCCGTCCGTCTGTCTGTCTGTCCGTCTGTCCGTCTGTCCGTCTGTCCGTCTTTCCGTCTGTGACCAGCTAATCTCTGGCTCCGTTGGCTTGATCGCAGTGAAACTGTGCACACACTCGCTGGATGCCAATTCAGAACCTCTGCCCCAAATATTTCCCCTGGGCCTGTTATAGCGCCACCAGGAGGCCGCTTTTTGCAAAACAATTTTTTTGACAGTACTCCTATAGATTTTGTCCAAACGTCACGCAAATCGGTACACAGTATCTCTATAGTCATTAAACGAATCGGGTTTTTCAGACTTTTCATATTCCATCCTGATTGGCTAAACATGGCTTCCAAAGTTTGCAGGAGTGCTCCGTTTTTAACAAAATGCCTCAAATTATGAACACAGCATGCAATTTCCGTGACATTTTGCATGCACATTCTCACTAGAAAGAGGAAGAAATGCCACTTGAAATTTTTCAAATCAGCCTCATGGTGGCGCTATTACAGGCTGATTCGTGTTTTTACCTATAACTGCACCAATCTGTGTACAACTTTGTATGTGCACTCCCTAGAGGCCAGGGAAAAACCTTTGCCCTGCATTTTTCACATCTGCCTTTTGTAGCGCCACCAGGAGGCCAACTTATATGAAACAAATTTTTGGATATTACTCCTTCAGATTTTATCCAAATGTCACGCAAATTGGTACACATGATCTCTATAGTCATGTGATCAAGACCGATCTGTTAGATCTTTCATATTCCATCCTCATTGGCTAAGATTGACATTAACAGTTTGCAGGAGTGGCCCGTTTTGAACAAAATGTTGCAAATCATGAACGCAGCGTCCGATTGCTGTGAAACTTTGCACGCACATTCACACTACGTTGAGGAACAAATGCCACCCTTTTAACATTGGCCTGTTATAGCGCCACCAGGAGGTCTAATTTAGCAAAACAATTTTTTGGAACAAAATGCCTCAAATCATGAATGCAGTGTCCGATTGCCGTGCAATGCCTAAGAAGAAATGGCACCCTTTTCACATTGGCCTATTGTAGCGCAACCAGGAGACCACAATAACCTACCTGACCTGGCGGAGACCTGTGCTCCGAGGAGCACTTTTTCTAGTTCAATTATCTACCTTAACTAGAACACTCAGCAACTGTGTGCATAAACATGCTGAATCTTTTTATGGTAACACCCAGGGCAGGAATTTCATGGAGGCCATGAAGGCCATGGCTGCTGTTCCCCCTCAGTTTGGCCTTCTGACCCTCAGAATAATATGGCCTCCCTGAGGCCAGTGGCCTGATGCACCGTACACACTGCCACAGCTGATTGTACCATTTCCTCCTCTGCCTCTTTCCCGTCAATACAGTTTGACTATTATTACTATTTTATGTGGTTTAGACCCTAAAATAATGAGATTCCAGACGTTAGCACCTCATATTATGCACTTAAAATTACAACTTTTCAGGGCTTTGGTGAACTAGGCAGATTTATCACAATACTTTTATTTTGGAAAATTTGTGCTTGTCGCTTCAAAAGGAGATACAAATCTTGGAAATAGTTTTCGTCTGACAATCACTTTTAACAATATGTTAATTGAAAGTTTTGAAACAACCCAAAGAACCTTGTTAATGCTTGAAACAAACAATTACAGTATGGGTTTGTCTAACGTATTTTCTTTCAACAGTAGCAAACGTTTCTGAAACAGACAATCAGCAGTATAGTTGATTGTTGAGTGATGGTGTCGAGGATAGCAGAGAAACAACAGTGATTAACACCTCAGAATGGACGTGTTAGGAGCTTTCAGATGAGCTATTTTCACCATGCAACACCATCATATGCAATAAATGAGCTTAATTGGTTGACAACATGAACCCTAGCGTCTCTGTACTGGGCATGTCATAATGCAGTAGGCAAACATTAAGGAACATATGGTGAAAATAGCATATACAAGCTTAAGTAGATCGGCTATTTTCAGCAAAGAGATTTGGCGTATAGGGGAAAAAAAGGAGGGGACCAAGTACAGATCCCTGGGGGTCCCCGGTCAATGAAATATAGCGTTTAAGTGGTTCATTCTTTAGGTGAAGGCTCATGCAGTTTCAGCTCATGCAGTCTCTGTACTGTATATAAGATCTCATTAGTGTGGTGTGTAGTGTGCAGAAAAGACTAAAGAAGGGATACAAATCTGCACACATATCAGTATTGGCATGCTGCGGAGAATTTCGGCACAGCAATGAGCATGAATGTGCTCCTCTCCTATAAATGATATTTCTGTCCATTTTACTTTATTTTTGTGTTACAGCACCAGTCACAATTACACCGTGAAATGGGTATATTGTTATAAAGCATGAATCAAATTGTTTCTGACATATAACGTATCCACATGCCCACAAATGAAATTCAATTAAAGTTTTCAAGCTAGATAATGAATTGCATTCCATAATGCCTTTTGTTTCCTGCTTTTGAATTCATGTTAAATTAATTAAAACATGTAACTTTTAATTACCCAAGTAATTAATTAAACAATTAAAAATAGACTGACTGATAAACGATTGAGGCAATGTTCATGCAGCAGCTCACCAAAGCGTACCTTGACTAACTTGAAGGCTATCATTTTGCTTTCACACAGCAGCATGCTGCAACACTCGCACACATTTGGAATCTAAAGATGTTTGATGAATCATAAATGTCTATGAAGGCTCATGCATGTCAGAAAGTGTTTAAACAATGAATGCTTTAAAGTTATACATGTATGTAACATTGACGTCTTCGAGTCTCTCAGTCTCAAGGTAATTTGGAATAACACCAACTGTTATCTAAGTATTTCAGATTAAACTTTTAATTTAAATGAAAACTAATTATGCCTGAACAATACAAGCCCAAATATGATAGAAAGATAATCCAATGGCATAGCAGAATAAAAGATAATGGAACGCGATTAAGAAGATATTTCCCTTGCCTATTGTGTCTTGGTGGCTATGAAGCAGAACATCCTTGTAAAATTGATAAAAATGCAAAGGAAACTTCTCTGTCTGCCTCTACAGAACAGGGTCACCTTGGGACTAAATTGAGGGAACTTTGAGGATGCTGCTATAGTCTTAGTAGTTAAAGGTATGGTAAGTGATTTTCTTTGGTTAAAATAAGTGTTAAATAGCTCTATATTCTGATAGTACTCATTGCTATAGAGTGTTTGTTCAGTAAAATGAGTCTCCTTGTCTCTCCAGCTCTTTATAAAACAGAAAATGCATTTTCGTTTCAGTTTCAGTTTCATTTCCAATTTTATCCAATCAGGATAGAGAACTCAATCAGGATATAGATTAAACAAGTGAAATTGGAAGTGATGACACTAAGAAATGAGCAGGCAATATTGGAACTGGAACACTATAAAAATGAAGCTTAAAAATGGGTACTTTCTCCTGATTGGCTGAGATTTTGACACCTACCGGAAAATGGATTTTCTGTTTTTTAAAGAGCTGGAGAGACATGGAGACTCCTGTTACTGAACAAACACTCTATATCAATGATTACTATCAGAATATAGTATATATATATATATATATATAGAATATATACTTTAACCTTTTAACAAAATACTTTTTGTTTTAACCAAAAAATATCACTTACCCTACCTTTAATTACACATTTCCAGCTTTAAAGGTCTAGTGAAATGAAAAAAAAAAAATTCCACAATTTTAGAGCATATCTGTGGTCATCATATGGGCATACCTAACAATACATTTTTAAACCCATTTTTGTGGGGGCACGGTGGCGCAGTCAGTAGCGCTGTCTCCTCACAGCTAGAAGGTCCTGAGTTCGATTCCTGCCGGGGACGCTGTGGGCGCTGGGGGCATGTCCTATCCTCCGCGTCATCAGCGCCCATACCCTAGGTGGGGTTGGCGAAAGGGCCTCTCTGTGTGGAGTTTGCATGTTCTCCCCGTGTCTCCTAGGGTAGGTACCCTCACAAAAACATATAGTAATCCTGGTGACAGCCGGGGCGCCTGATGGAGGGGAAAGGAACTGGTGTTCCTTCCACGCGCTACGTCATACCGGGGCAACTCTCCCCTGTCAGGTGATAAGAAGGTCAGTTGGCTCTCATGCATTGAAGGAGGCATGAGCTCGGCTCTGGGCTCCCTAGGCTGGCGGGGGTAGTGTAGCGCCAAGGGTTGCAAAATCGTGGGATAAATTTTTTTTAACCCCCCCCATTTTTGTGTATTTTTATATCAAAAGGCCCTAAAAAGCCAATCTTAATTACTTCCTGTAAATGAAAACGTACTGTGTGATGACATAGATACACTTTCATGAATATAAATGAATCTTGATTTAGTTCAGCTGTGTGATTCCCATAGCTGCACGTTCCTCCAAACACAGCTGATTACAGAACTACTCCGTTTTGAATCTAATTCAAGATGACGTCCAGACTGTGTATTACTCATTGTAAACTTAATCAGCGCGCTAAAATATGTATCTGAAAACATTTTAGGTTCGAAATAAGCAACTTGGTAACAAACATTCTGCACTTTGGCCGTGTCTCTATCCCTTGGCCAGCCTGCACACAAACAATTACAAAACAATAACACTAAGCACCACGTGAGTGAGGTTCTACCGTGCCATAGCCTGGAGGGATGGAACCTTCTGATTGGTTGCGAGGCCGTTTCAGACTGAAGCTCCTAAATAAAATGCCGAAAATGTCATTGCACTGGACCGTTAAACATTTAACAGTTAGGGGAACGAGATATGGAAATATTTTTTTCTTTGCCTTTTACTCATTATCAAACCTAAAACCTCCACTTCAACAGCCACCTGATTTCCTTCTGGTCGCGAAGCCTAATTTATAATTCTTCAATCACGTTATTTTTTGTTGGAATTTCGTTTTATTTTTCTCTTATAATGAAGTAGCCCCCATGGGGAACCAGTGTTAAGCATCAAGCCATAACATCGCTGACATTAGAGTAGCCTACATAGTGCTGCTCACAGCATCTTTCTGACTTACACTTAATCACTCCACAAACACAAAGACCCCTCTGTCTGCCACTTGCATACGGATTAACAGGCTGGCTATGTGCTTTAATTAATGCAGATTTATCTTATTCACACTGCTCTAAGATAATTGTGTTGTGGTTTAGGTGCTTGTTGTACATCATTTAGATATACGTTGTTTGAAACAACTGACGCATCTATTTTATGGAAAGTGAGTGGGAAGTCCTCTTGAGTATTTAAATTGGCAATTTACAGTATTTTCTGTAACCCTTTCAGGTTAACTCAATAATTATATTCTTTCACTATGAATCCCAATAACAAGTGTCTATACCAAATTCTGAACCATCTATTTTAGTTTATAGATAGTCTATCTGACATAAATAAATGGATGCCTTTTATTGGAAACAGGCGGTGTGGGCTTACAAAAAACAGCCTTCAAAAGACGGCATCGGCAGGGAATGAGTTAAAAGTGCATCGTTTAAACATGTAGGTCTTCATGTAGGTCTTCATCAGATTTGCCTGATGAAGACCTACATCAATGAAATGTTGCACTCTTAATACAATAGTTTGGTATCTTTAACCCAGTGTGCAGATATTTTAACTTCTCTCTGTTTGACACAATATGACCATGCTGTTTTAACTCTTTCAATGTTTCGAGAATCCCCCATGACCTTTCAAAGTCCAACAGGTGCCTGTCTCAGTGGGAAATTGGGCAAATGTGGGGGTAACACACAACACAGGCAGTTCTCCTGACAGTGTCAATGTCCCCCTTGAACTCTGACTGTCCCATAAAAATATACACAGATCTGGCATTATTTATTCATGATTTGACCCACACTGGTGAATCTACTTCGATAGGTCTATTTGAACTGGACCAGCCTCAATGTAAAAAAAAAGAAAACATGTACAAAACATAACAACAAACCAATTTCAGCCTAAATGAATGGCATTTAGGATGTAATATTATGACAAACCTGTTGCCTTTTGCCCACTGCCATTTATTCCCACATCATTTAATTACACCTCAGCCAAGTCAAGTGATACATGCCATAAATCTCAATCAATCAATTAACTAACTAAACAAGCCATGATTAGACATTCATTCTATCTCAGTTTCCCCATTGTGCTAATTATGCTTAAACATGGCAGGCCAGATTAAAATTGAACATTTACATATAATTAATGGCATCTAACTGAAACATTGCCACTCTACAGTATAGCCTGGTTCCAAACCATAGACCCTGCCCACTCTGGGGGTCGTACCTAGGGGGGCGGAGTCGGCTTGGGGGAAAACACAGATTTCCCCCAGCTGGTATAGACCGAGGGATGTGGGGTTTTCAAACTCATATGCTGTAAAAGTATACCAATTTAAAAAGCAGGCGTCATGGCTTGCAAGATCACAGGCACAAAACCTTGTTGCCACTCGACAAGGAACGCTACATTAGCAAATTAAACAAGAGTCCGATTGGAATGTTGACCTGACTGGACACTGGACAGAGGATCCAACACAACACAATGGCCCGAGGTTATCTGATTTAATCGCCTGGTAAGACACTATTACATTTTCTATAGATATGATCAATTAAACTTAAAATAATATCAAAAAGCAAAAGCCATTCATTCATCAATGATGTTTATAGAACACGTTTTAGTGAATTCCAAGTACAGGAGACATCGACGCCATTACAGTTTGGAAACGCAGTTCCACATGCAGAGATTTACACACAAAACAAGCCAAACCCGGCTATCCTCGTTTAAAAACCTACAGAAAACACAATTGTAAATCTGGCAATGAACACAGAGCTAAAGCAGTGTGTAAATCCTGCATGATATTAAATGGCGCACTTCACCAAATGATAATGGCGTCGGTACGTGCCGTTCACAAAACAGTCTGTAAACTGTACTTCAAATTCACTATAAACATTATTGATGACTTAATGGCTGTTGGGTTTTGATATTATGGTAAGTTTAATTGATCATATCTTGTAATAGTGTCTCTACCAGGCGATTAAACACTGTGCATATGTAAACATGTTCTGCAACAAGGAGGGTGACGAGAGGTAACCAGAAGACTCGCCCCAAAACACGCTCGCCCGCATTTTTTTCACCGACCAGCGGTTCTTGTATTCTTGTATTTGTTTTACAGATGATAAGGTTTGAAATAAGCTCAGGGTTAGGCATAGTTTTACCGAGGTTCAGTTTAGGAATAAGGTTATGTTTTGGCACCGTTTTACTGAGGTTACGTTTAGGAATAAGGTTATATTTAGGCATAGTTTTACTGAGGTTACGTTTAGGAATACCAGGTGAATCCCGGCGGGTTTGCCCCGGGGCGACTGTGTTTTGGGGCGAGTGTTTTGGTATTCAGACGGACATGGAAAGAGTGAAACAGATCTCCGATCTCAGTGGTGCTTGTGCTGAAACTTGACTCATGCAATAAGATATAAGGATAATCTGATAAACCACATGAACCCCAGTTTACGTATTCTGGGGGAAACATAAACCAAACATTGCCAATCTAGCTCACAGTTACAACGCGTCGCGTTCCGACGCGCTGTGAGCTCATAGATTGGCAATGTTTGGTCTTTTTAGTCACATATATCTTAATAATTCAACTTTTCCGAGGGCGAGTGGACGATTGTGTTCCAGCTGTCCTTCTGATGGATTTTTCTTGGCTGACAATGTTTCTATCGTCCATAAAATAGCTCTGAAAGTGATCCAAACGATCGTGTATGATGTAACTCTATGAGGCAGATCGTACTGTTTTCCTCAAGCTAAAATCGAATGGGGCGTTCCTGGGCGTTCCCATCTATCTCCGTGTGTATCTATATCTTGGATACAAAAAGTACCGTCCAATGAGAGTCGGAGGTGGGGGTGGGTCTAACGACAAGCCAATCAGCTAAATATCTTGTGATTGGTTTAGGGAAATTCGAATCCCCTCCCCCTTCTAATCGCTGACACTGCAGCCAATTTCAGACTGAAGCTCCACGCAGCTTCAGGCTCATAATCAGGCTAGTATATTCATGCATTCATATTACGTTTGGCAGTGTATGCACTAAGAAATCTGTTTGCAATAGAAAGGATTTAATTTCAAGAGTGAAATCTTAACAAAAATCTAAAATTAAGTCAATTGTATGATTTGTAAATGTCTCTACAATGTGCAGGTATTTAATGTTCCTCAATGGGAGTATTATATTTCAATGATCCGGAGAATGTGAGAGAAAAGCGGGTGGTTTGTAAGGTTAAACTATTCCCATTAAAGCTTGAATAATGTTATTGACCTTTAGCTGGGATAGATCACTTAAAATAATGGGAAATGGCTGCACTGACAGAATTATGACAGAATGGTTCATGGTTATAAATTACAGTAGGTCTTGTACTTGAAAATACCTATCAATTTGTCAAATCTCTAGCATCCACATGTCCATCAGAGAGCTTTGCTGGGAACACGTCTCTGTTTTTGCTAAGAGGGGCCTTTAATGCTGCTGTCTACATGAAAGAATATTGATAAAGCCAATGTGACTTACCTTATCTCAGTTACAATCAAAAATACTACAAATGAAGTTTTAAATAAACTTAAGTTAAATAAAGAAACGGCTTCATTCACGTCTGTATTTAACACAAGTTTCAGTGTGCTAATGATTATTTCAGGACAGGAAAACAGTAGAAAAAATTCCAACCACAGCCTTTAAACATTGATCTTTTTATTAAGACAAGTACTCATCTGATTTTTTCCCTTTTTTTGTAAAAATGTTTTGTGAACCAATACAAAATATGTATGGTAACATGAAGAACATTTTCTTCACTACAAAAACAAAAAAACAAAAACTAAAAAGTTGCCTGGGCACAGAAATTGTAGATTAAATGGCAAAACAAAACAACTAAGTGAGATCATAAAGAAAAAACTTCCCCAGGCATCTAACATGTGTTTCAACCAAATATCCAAGACGTTACTGATCATTCAAAAAACGTCTTGTCACAGTAAATACATCGTTTCATCTATGAAAATGTACTTGACAATGAATGTATTGACTCAAGTATACCATCGCATTATTTTGTACTGTGTGGTCACATTCTAATATCCATGGGAAACAGCTGATACCAAAAACGTACGACGAAAGAGAAGCATCTGAAGTGAACTTTCATCAACATCATTGTGATTTGGTTGACACTAAACTGTACATAAATTGATACTGGCTGCTTAACAAATCTAGTTTTATTTCTTTGTGAACTAGGACTATACAAAATAATATTTAACGTTTACTGTAACAGTGCACCATATTAAGAACACATAAACATGTACAACTGAGAGAGAAAAAAAACATGTACACCTTGTGGTTTTGTCACGTTTGAATAGCTGTCTGTGGTACTGGAGTATACACACTTAGGGCCAATAATTTGCATTCTACCTGAGATGCAAAACAACAACTATTAACACTCGTGAACCTGAGAGAGTGAAAACAAACATAATAATATCAAGTATTAAACACAATTTAATGATTCCCAACGATCCGTTATATTTTCTTGATAGCAACAGCGTTATGTTCCATTAACATAAATATTAAATTGCAAAACAAAGTCGATCATGCAGTTATTTTTCCACTTCCATGACACTCGTGATATTCTGTATCCTAAATAAATGGAATTCTGTTGCAGCTTGTCACCGCTTTTAGCTCTAATGTAATTAGCTCTCTGACAGTATGCATGAGCCTTGTCCCAAATAAATGAGCAATGCACAGAATGTAGTTATGGCCATAATTGATATTTTGGGGAGGGGGGGGGAGTAATTGATTAATTTAATAAATTGAATATTGTACTCTATGGAAGTTGCTGTTAGCACTCTGATAAAAATAAAATAAAACAAATATTTCAACGTTAAAATCAAATCATTATCAAGATTATTGTAGCTTATCTTTCCAGGTTATAATCATATAATCATAATAATGGACATTCATGGCATATAGACAACCTCAGTATACCTTTGCCTTGTAAGTTCTACTGTATAGAAATATACTGTACATGATACATCTTGGAGGATGACATGACATTTACCATATATGCCTCATTATCAAAGAAGGCACTAAATGAAGTCCTTCAGTCTTTTGCTTTATAATGACAGCTATCCAGAGTGGTTAAGGCAGTGGTTGTCCTTTTTGTCATATTATTTTCTAGTTGTTTATTTTATTAAATATTTTCTATTCAAGCAATACAATAAAATCACTCACTAACTGCCAAACAAACTATGTTATATACTGAATGTGGCCCCTTTTTGAACTAAAGTCATGTCATGGACATAAAGCATGCACACTTTGCACACTATGCCCACATGCGTGTGCATGTATTGGTGGGGGCGAGGATCTGTTGTTTTTCATGCCGAAGCAAGAAATTCATTTGGGTAGACGGATCTATAAGGGCTTGAGGCTGAGGAGGATGACAGTAATAAAAATGACCTTTCCCATACCCAGGCCTCTCAAAGCAAATCTCTGATAACTTGCAAGGGTTCTCTGCCCACGTGACTCTCTAAAACAGCCAATGGGTAAGATGTCATCACAGATAGAGAGTTAATACAACTGGCTCGTATTTGTGGCTTTTAATGCCTTAATTATACTTGCCAGTTTTGTGCACGAAAACAGCCAATCTACAAGGGTTAGCTGGTAGATCTTTATCTATCTTCGGTACACCACCGGGCAACTAAGTACAAAAAATCAGGCTTTAGTGTGTGTGTGTATGTGTGTGTTGTTGTTGTTGTTTCTATTTGTATACCACAGCTCACAAAACAATTCATCAGGGCAACAAAACAAAACAACAATGACAATAATCCAATACTTAGAAGCACGGAAATTTGATAAGCCCAGAGAATTTATGACATAACTTGACACTTAATTCACCACTGAAATGAAATTTGAATTGAAACTGTAACATTTTCTCTTCCCTACACACCACAATCACATAAAAGATAAATACCTAAGATAACAAAATGACTGGTTGAAGGTCCATGTAAAATTTCAAAAAGTATTCTCAATATATTAAACTCAATATATTACTAAATAATTTGTCCAAGAAAGACCAAGAACAAAATAAAACAGTTCTATTTATAGAGGCGCAGCCTGTACAGTGGAATCTTAACCTGTGCTGGAAGTCTTACAGTACAGTAGGTAATATGCAACATATTTGCCCACATATACAAGCACAGCGTTTGTATTTGGTCCATTGCTGACCTTTAAGGAGAAGTAAGAGGCTGTACCAGCATCGAATCAAAGATAGCATTTAAAAATTGTTGAAATGATCAATGTAGAATGCTGAGCGTTTTTCACCTACTACAAGCTATGATCAAAACACCAACATAAAATTGTCATAGAGATAAAGAACCGGGTTGCATTTAATATGACTTCTGATTGGAAAAAACAAACAAACAAACAAACAAACAAAAAACATCACTAATAATATGAATAGGGATCTTCATCCTATGATGTAATTTCCCTCATGGGCGAAAGCAGCATGACAATGCCTCGGTCTATTTTCAACCAATTACCCAAAAACCCATATATATCACATACACATAGTATATACTGTGTTCAATTCCATGTCACCTGCTGTCACATAATTATTGTCTCAGGTGCCATTCCGTAAAGTCCTAATCAAATACTGAACTGGCCCCCCATATCTGAGAATATCCAGATATGGTGCTCTTTCCAAACACCAGGGGCCATATGTATCAAGGGTGTGTGTGCATTAAAATTATGCTGAACAAAAATCTACGCAAAGCTCACCCGGTGGCTCACCTGGTGGAGCGCATACCATTAACGCTCAGTCCGACCCAGGTCCCATAATCCATTGTTTTGAGATGAAAAATCTGGCAAATGTGCAATTTCATATCGACTGACCCACTGAGGAGAAACATTTATGAGAATAGATGAGGATGGACAGTCTTAATTAAGTAAAATAATTCACAATTTTTTTTTATTATTGTCTTCAGTTGTTGCCAGTGAAAATCAGGCTTTGTCAGTCCGCCAATGGTCAATTCCCAAGTGCAATTTCGCATCGATTGGTCAACCCACTAAAATTGATGAGAATGGATGACGACGAACAGTCTTAATTGAGTGATACGAGTTCACAAAAACTTTATGTAAAAGTCATCTTCATCAGTGCACATGGTTGCACAGCCCCAAAATAACTTACAGGGTTGTACTCTGTCTGTGGTAGAGCGAAGAACTGGTTTGTTGAAAGGGAGGTGGCTCTGCTTGGATGATGCAGGTTTGAGACATTTACTGTATGGGGTCCAGAAAAGGTGTGGCGCATTAACAGTACCGACAGATTTTGAGTCCAATGCTGATCCTGATTTTGGAGAGTTCTAGACCATTACCGATTTTGGCCGAAAAGTGCACCATTATCTATTCAGTTTGATAAAGGTTTTTATTTGAGAATGTTTTACTAGAATGTATTTTATTTAAACACTTGAGCCCTATTCAAAAGAGTTGAGGTTGTAGATTTGCTATTTAAAAAAAAAAATCGGAATAATGAATTGCCCAAAATATAGGGACAGAAAGGTTGAAAGTGGTATATAAAGTGAAGTATCGGTCGGGCTCTAATTATCAGGGCCTGCACCATTCTGCACAACGTCCCAGGATGGCCCAGGATACCAGCCATGCGCTGGTTCTTTGAAGAGAGCCCTGCTGTCCCGTCACCTGCTCCAGTGAATGTGATATTGGTCTCGTGGGCGCTGATACACTTCTTCCGTTACATTTTAAAAAAATGGTGTCTGTTCTGAACCAACTCTATTTACGGCACATGTTTATTATTATTATTATTATTTATTTTTTACCAACATTTCAATTTCACAATCAGTTAAGTTATGCCTCTTCTGTGTTTAGCCATTGTCTCCCACATGTAATCTACAATAATAGCAACTTGGAAATGTATAGAGCGCTATTAACAGGTTAATTGTGGGTGTTTTTCCAGACCATTAGGGGTAAAAAAAAAAAAAAAAAAAAAAAAAACTCATGATGGAAAAAAGGTGCACGTGTTTTTTCATACAGGTACATCTGACGAAAAATGTCTGCACGGAGAAACACAGAAAAATCTGTACGCATTAGTGCAGATTCTGCACAACATTAGATACATATGGCCCCAGGTGTTACTTGCTGTTAGGAGCACAGACATCCATGGTACTTCCACCTTACGGGGACGTGATACATTCGGGGATGACAATGGTTAAAAAAAAGACTCCACATATGTGAGAGCCTGACCTCAAAGAGCCAGGTGAACCACATTGATCCAATACAATCACACAAGGCCTCTATGTACAGAATGAGTGATGCAGGTACAGTGAGATTTAGAATTGGCAGGAATGTTTGATTTTGACATTTTCGAGAAAAGTGTTGTTGATCTGTTTCTGACAATAACCGAAATGCGCAGTATTCGACCCATTGGCTTCTGGTAAGCGGTGCTTCTGTGAGCCCTGGTACAAGAGCTATTAGCAAGCTGCAGCACACACAGACACACCATGCCATTTTGTCTTTGAAAAGCCAGCTGCAAGGATCAGGTGGAGGACACAGACAAAGAAAGTCAACACGCATGGGAAAGAAAAAGAAAGAAAGAAAAAAAAAAACAGGGAGAAAAAAAACACAACTAAAGAAATAGAACAAGGCACAAAATTGTCTGTAAAATAATTGAACTGTACAGATCGGCCCCAGCAGTCCAGGATGGGGGTTGGAGATAGGAGAACCGATGACATTTCACACCGCTTGGTACTAGTCCTCTGATCCACTACATCTCCATTCCTTCTTCTCAGCCCCGTGCCCCCGCTACCTCACAAGTTCCACGCTCCGTTTGCAACACCCCCACCCACCCCGCCCACACCCACAGCCCCAACACACCTCCACCCACCCACTCAGTTAGATCTAGTGCTCCTACAGGTCCTCCCACCACCCCTCTCCTGGCCTCTCCAGATTAGATGTAGTATTCCTTCTTCTCGTCTGAGGTGTTGTGCCCGCCCTCCGCGTTGATGATGGCAGTGTCTGCGTCCGCTGCGTCGTCTGCCCCTTTGGCCTCATGCGTGAAGTATGTGCCTGAACAGGAAGAGAAAACAAATTGGTAACATCCGCCGTGCGTGTCGATTAGGGGTGTGCCGATTTCACGAAACGATACGATACGATATTGGGCTCACAACTTCGATATGATTTTGATACGATACGATACGCACTTTTTTATTATGAAAATATATAGGGGGGAGAAAAAAAGCAAATGCAAACAAATAATTCTGTTTTTGCATTATTCAGACATGCAAACTTGTAGCTTTTCAGCTACAATAGCCGTTTTGAATCCAAATAGGGCAATAGTGTGACACCTGACCCGAAAAAAAACAACATGTTGTCACCCTTTTCACCTCGGGGCTGTTTGCATGCCTGATTATTATTGTTAAAAAAAAAATCCAAAAAAGAAATCAAAACGATATTTCCCCCCCAAAACGATACATATCGCCACGAAAACGTATCGCGATATATCGTGGGACGATATATCGGCACACCCCTAGTGTCGATCCTGCATTCGTTATGGACATACTTGAACTAAGTATACATGGTCACGTAGGATGGCACCCTGCACATTTCACCAATTCCCCCCCCATGTGTTTAGTCCCCGTCACTTCCAACCACTACTTGTTGGTCTTGGAGATGGTGAAGACAAGTTTCCCGGAGTTTCAACAGGAGGGCATAACATGTGCGGACTGCAGAGGAAACATTGTCCCTCCCAGTTCTACTCCCTGCTGAACAGCTGCTCCGACCAACCTGTTGTAGGAGCAATATTGTAAAGTAGCCGAGTACATTTACTCAAGTACTGTACTTAAGTACAATTCTGAGGTATTTTTTTTTACTTTTGTAGAGTATTTCCAATTGTCTATACTTTTACTTCTACTCCACTACATCTCAGAGGCAAATATTGTACTTTTACTTCACTACAATTATTTGAAAACTTTTGTTACTTACTAGTTACTTTGCAGATATTACCCGTTATAAAACATACATTAACCACTTTAGCCCTATTTTATACATAGGCTTTTAGTACTTTTACTTTTGGTACTTTAAAGGAGGAGTTCACCCAAAAAATGACTTATTTTCTATCAATTGCACACCCTATGAAGCCTTGAATCCATGGATTATTTTTAGTTTTTGTCGCATTCCTAAGCTAATAATTTGATTCCCGTCTCCTACCGGCTAATGTATCCGGTAGGAGACACAAAGTAGATTATTTGTGTCTCCTACCGGAAATACACACGGTCATCAAATTATTGTCTTAGGAATGCCACAAAAACAAAAATAAATCCATGAAATCAAGGCTTCATGGGGTGTGTAATTGATAGAAAATAAGTAATTTTTTGGGTGAACTCCTCCTTTAAGTATATTTTGATACCAATACTTTTGTACTTTTACTCAAGTAACATTTTGAACACAGGCCTTTTACTTGTAACAAAGTATTTTTAGATCATAATATATATTGCTACTTTTACTTATATATTGTTACTTTTACTAATATCGGAGTACTTTCTCCACCACTGCGTAGGAGTTGTGCAGCTAGAGAATCGCGCTCAAAATCCTGAGTTTTAATGTAACCGTTGAGTGTAAACATCGGACCTGTATTAACTGTCATATTTTGCAGTGTACTGTTGGCTTTTTACCTTTGTGTCTTGCAAAGTACCGTCCAAGAACTATGAGTGCGCAGAGGATGGCGAACATCACCACCGCGACAACCCCTCCGATGACGGCGTGGTCAATTTTCTGCGGTGCCCCCTCGCCAGCTCTGGAATCTGAAAGTCACAATATCGGAAACAATTTATCATCAGTAAGCCCTTTCATCCAATCACTCATCGAACACTGACACATACAGTCCTTGAATACACTGTAAATTGGTTGTTACATACAGTATCTGGTATCTTTCACACAACAATGCTCAAAGGACTGCAAAGGAGTTTTGCCTAATTTAAGCTTTTGAAAGAAATAAGTGTTGTGTGACACATTACTTTTTTTTCCAGTTGAAAAATTTACACAATTTTGTAAAGCAACAACACTTCTTGTGCTCTCACCATGTGCCTACACAGCCTAGACAGCGAGCTAACCTTCCAATAAAAGCAATTGAAACAGGAGCCAAGGTTCAAGTATTTTAGTGGAATCCTTTTTGTGAAAGTGTAAATAAAAAATAAATGAATGCATGTTGTTTAACCCCTAATGCCATCTGGAATAGAATATAAGTATATTTCAGATGGTCTGTAGAGAATAAAACTACCTAAAGTATTCATTGTAGCTGACTGTAGAGCCCTTTTGAGTTCGTATAGTACCATTCAATGTGTGCACATACAGCATGTACAGTACAGTATGCCGATACTTCATAGATGCTTCAATCCACATAGGGCTGATAATGCTCTGAATGGTGCCTCAAATGCACAGGCAGAATGTGTAATGATGCTGCCAAGTGGAAAAAAACACAGTACCTCTTATTGATCCAGATCTTTTTTGTGTTCTTTGTCTATGAATTTCATCCATTTTAATTTCATAGCACAGTTTTATATTCCCAATACAAGACTGGGATCTGTTTTAATAGAACAATATTTGGATGTCTAATGTTAAGGGATTTTTGGATTATGCTCAGCAGACTAAGTTGCATGAAAATGTATTAATTGATTTGAATTCAGCTCACAAACCTTGTTCCATGTCAACCCACCTACCCTCTGAATAAGATTGTACAATGCTGTAATACTGTGTCCTGTGTTATACAGAAGACATACAACTAAATGCAAAAATCCATGGCATTCCCAAAGACAACCTCCACACACTGAATGAGCCAAATGGGAAGCTAAATACCATAACCAAAACTCCTTCCTGAGCTCCTGCAAATGGGTGGCTTTGGGAAATGGTTTAAGGCAGATAAATTACAATGATCCACTAGACATCCTCTGCAATTTAAACAGAGAGAGTCCACAAAACTGTAATACATTGTGATTTAAGAGGCAATATCTAGACATTCTAGACTTCAATCATCAGAAGTAGACAGAAAACTGGAGATAAATCGGAGCGTAGTGTCTCCACACAGAGAAATACATTGCAGCCTCAGGTGTCAAAGACTGTGTCATTGTCCACCATTTAGCCAGATTTATCTGTCCACCACCAAAGAATGAGGCACAATTTGAAGACTTTTAAGTCTCTAGCCTCTGAGTAGTTCAAAAGCATTTATCAATAGCCCATATCTGTGCACATTTAGAGTGATAGAGGAGGGGAGGGGGAGAGAATGTCTGCGCTGTTCTTTGCTGCATGAGAGAGCAGCTCAATTTTCCATCAATCTCCAGTCATGCTCTGAACTTGAAGATTTTGATAAAAGACGAATGGTGGGTGCAGATTTTCTTTACAGTGCAACGATAGTAAATTAACTTTGGATGTTTACTGTACGACATGTGTGACAGACAGACAGACAGACAGACAGACACGCGCACTCGCGGACACACGCGCACTCGCGGACACACACACACACACACAATCTGCTGTGCACTTACGGTACAAATTAATATACACATGCTTATGTGTGTGTGCACATGCTCCTACATTAAGTGCCATAGTAATGGTTTGGTTCCCACTTTGGTGTATTTTTTGTCACTGTGTATTTGCACATACGTGAAATTTGTCCTCTGCATTTACCCATCCTATAACTACTAGGAGCAGTGAGCGCTATTAGTACAGCGCTCAGGGAGCAGTTAGGGCTAAGTGTCTTGCTCAGGGACTCTTTGACACATATAGACCGCAGAGCTGGGATGTGAATTGGGGACCTTCTGTTTCCCAGGCCCCCTCTCTACCCACTCAGCTACGGTCGCCCCACTGCTACTACTGCAGTAACACTAGCGTTACTACTATCACTGTTCCTTCTTTTACTATTGATAATAATAATGATAGAATATTTTTCTACCACTCAATCCTGCATGACCGTATGAGTGAAACACTCAAAAAACACACGCACGCACACACACAACTTCAATAGCAACACAACAGCCACAAGTCCCACTGAGTCAACAGAAAGATGTTGTGATGTAAGTGAACTGGGATGAGTGTGTGCTTTGCGTCAGTATTTATGTTACGCACCACCGTTTGTTTACTGTGTCAGGAAGCTCTGACAGCATAGTTCATCTCCTGGCAATGGTGCTAATGAAAAGAACCCACTAAAAGTGCAGTAAAAGGTACAGACCCCCCCCCCCCCTTCTCTTACACACACACACACACACACACACACACACACACACACACACACACACACACACACACACACACACACACACACACACACACATAAACACACACAAAAATGTGATGTGTCAATGAATCTGATTTTAAGAAGTTTAAGATTGGATTTTCAGTTGCCAAAACATTTGCCCAGCAGAAACACTGAACGCATCTATAAAAGCCGTTGCTTCTGTAACATTATCCTTTACGTTGTGTTTCATGGGGCCCTCTTATTGATTGATTCATCACCCTATAGCAGGGCTGGGCGATATGACTTCAGATCAATATCACGACTATTTCAAACTTTTGCCTCAATTGCGATTAATGAACGATTATTTTATACACTTTTTTGTCTGTACTTTAAATGTACAGGTGCAGCAGTTGATCGAACTATAGCCAACTACATTTTTTGTTGTTGATAAAACCTAAATGGTTTTAATAAAGTAATAGATTTTCATAAATAGTGAAAATAGCCAATCTACAAGTTCATAACGTGTCGCATCGCAACACGTTGTAGAACGGCTGCTTTCGCTATTTTGCCACCAATGTACATACTGTATGTATAATATAGAGCTTAAGTGGTTAATCAGACTAATCGATTTAGTCGATTATATCAAATCTATCCGAATTGTTTTATGTCGATTCGTTGAAATATAAGAAATAAAAAACGATATATTAAAAAACCTGCTTCTCGATTATTCAATTAATCGACATGAGCAACTTTAAGTCGATGAGGTTCTAAATGTCGGTTTCAATACATTTCCAGTTAATTGCCCAGCCCTACTAGCACTGCACAATGTTTAGTTGTTGTTACGAACGCGGAAGGAGGCGCGGCTTCGCCGCGCCTCCGACCAAGTGGAGCTTACTATGTAACCGTGCTCGGGTTGTGTGTGTGTGTGTGTGTCTGCGTCTCTGTGTTCATGCACTGCCTGTGTGTAGTCGCCAGAGTGCGCCAGAGTGCAGGAATTTAGACAATGCTCTGATTAAAATGCACAACATCCTGCAAAAAACACACACACACACACACACACACACACACACACACACACACACAATGTCAATGTTCTCTCCCCATCACGGTGAAATAACACGGATTACAAGTCCGTAAATACACAACATTTTCGAGCTGCGTTCGCTTCCAGCGTTCGCGCGTCTTACTTGTGGTAAGAGTGCAAGTGCAACTAGAATACCAGTTGTTTACAATTAAAAGCAAAAAATACAACAGCCTTCATATCCTTAAATCTTAAATAAACTGAATTCTATCATGTCATTAATGTGGATATCTAGTCTCCGTAGCCCTGACGCGGCGCAGCTCACTGCGCAAGGCGTGTTGACATGCCCACACCTCAGTCCCGACAGGATGTGCACACAGCCATGGGGATTTATGGGGGAATAAAGAGGATTTGCAACCGATGCACCGACTCTGTCCCGCGGTGAGATCTACTCCACTGAACTACGTTTTCACATGCTTTATGGCTCCTCCTTTCTGTCTCTGTACAACAATGACTAATTGCAGTGCTGGCTCAGCATCAGACATTCTGTCAGACTAGCAGCCGGCTGCCTATTTTCATTTTGGATTACTACTGTACACGAGCACTCTGCCGTGCACATACTGTACACATGAATATACACATGCTTGTGTGTGCACAGGCTCCTACATTAAATGCCATATTAAGACCTGAGGCCGATTCTACAAATTTGTCTTCTAAATCCCAACAGTTTTCTGAAAAAAAATATGTTTCTATATCAGTGGTGCTCAAACTTTTTCATGTCAAGGACCCCCAAAATGATATGTATTTGGCCGCCGACCCCCATCTCAAAATGTTTTGTTCCAGGGACCCCCAGAAGCAAAGAATAGAGAATTGGAAAATGTTCACGCTTTAAACAATATATATTCCAAGCTTTGCAGACATTTTCACAATTTTTCAAAAATAGCAGATCTACAAGCTCGTAGCGCGGCACTCGGTGCACTCGGCGCTATTTTTGAATAGCCAAAGTGTAAAATAATGCTTTTTTTAGCTCAAATCAAAAAGTGACACAGATGCGTTCCAGGTCTTAATGGGTTAAGGACATAGTAATAATTTGGTTCCCACTTTGGTGTATTTTTTATCACTTGTATATTTGCACACACGTGAAATTTGTCCTCTGCATTTACCCATCCTATAACTACTAGGAGCAGTGAGCGCTATTAGTACAGCACTCAGGGAGCTGTTAGGGCTTGCTAACTGCTCCCTGTGTCTTGCTCAGGGACTCTTTGACACATAGACCGCGGAGCTGGGATGTGAATTGGGGACCTTCTGTTTCCCAGGACCCCCTCTCTACCCACTCAGCTACGGTCGCCCCTACTGCTACTACTGCAGTAACACTAGCGTTACTACTATCACTGTTCCTTCTTTTACTATTGATGATGATGATGATGATAATTATAGCATATTTTTTTCTACCACTCAATCCTCAATCTTGCATACACGTGTGAGTGAAACACTCAAAACACATGCATGTGCTACACACACACACACGCACACGCACGCACACACACGCACACGCACACGCAGACACAGACACAGACAGAAACAAACACACTTCAATTTACAGATGCAATTTCATGGATGTAATTGAAACAATTCTTCTCTTGCATTGATGGAGGAACACATTCGCAGACACGGTTCCTTTACATTTCCCTTTTCTAGACAGAGGGGAGTGAAGGTGGAGGTTGCTATAAAATGTGTTCAAGCATTAATTGTCAATAGTCATTCGACAGACACTGAATTGCGAACATTAGTTTCACTTGTAGTTTCCAAAGGGAGTTAATATCTTGAACATCGTTGATCTCGGGGGGCAGAAACCTCGTAACTCCACATTTTAACTTTTTATGTTTTTTTTGTAAATTAATGCCCTACTTCATCTTACTACAGTGTCACACGAAAGTAGTACAAATAGACATTCTACAAGCTCGCAATGCGCTTGTACTGTACATCTGCTATTCATGCTATTTAAAAAACATGTTTTAAGTGACAGTGGTCTGTCTGTGCACATGTTTAATAAATATTGAACCAATGAAAAGGAGCGTGTGACTAAATAATAACTACATTGGATGATCCATTGGAACACGGGTTATTTTGACCATTTCATGGAAAGTAACGCTTTTGGACATATGAGGTTTCCACCCCACAGTCGACGACACATACTTTTTTTATTTTACTGTGACAGTGTAGCTGGTATTTTCACCTTGTGTGTGTGTGTGTGTGTGTGTGTGTGTGTGTCATCATGGCAAAATGTGGTCCTGGAAACGCTCCCACAGAAGTGGTCTCCAGTACTTTGCCAGGTTTTTATGTCTGTCTGCGGACAGATTTTGCCAACACAATAGTGTCACTACCGTGCAAGAAGCAGTCACGAAACTTTACATGTGTGTAGTTGAGATCAGAATTGAAGATTTTTGATTGATTAAAGGTAGGGTAAGTGATTTGCGTTGGTTAAAATAATTGTTAAATAGCTCTATATTCTGATAGTAGTCATTGCTATAGAGTGTTTGTTCAGTATTAGGAGTCTCCTTGTCACTCCACCTCTTTATAAAACAGAAAATGCATTTTCGTTTCAGTTTCAGTTTAATTTCCAATTTTATCCAATCAGGATAGAGAACTCAATCAGGATACTGACACTAAGAAATGAGCAGACAAAATTGGAACTGGAACACTATACAAATTAAGCTTAAAAATTGGTACTTTCTCCTGATTGGCTGAGATTTTGACACCTACCGAAAAATGTATTTTCTGTTTATTAAAGAGCTGAAGAGACAGGGAGACATCTGTTACTGAAAAAACACTAGCAATGATTACTATCAGAATATAGTATTTTAACCTTTTAACAAAATACTTTTTGTTTTAACCAAAAAACATCACTTACCCTACCTTTAACAGTTCATTTCTCACATGTTCCATTGCACCACACGGCTGGTGTGATCACATTGCAAGATGGGCTCTAGTTTTGTCATATTGTTCCTATTGTACCAATGATGAGCAGAACTGGAACACATGCCATTGCTCTCCTGCTATATAGAACTCCATTGTCCTTGCACCTGAACAAAGATGTACAAATGCAACCACAACACAACTTTAACCCTAACCCTCCGACCCCTAGCCACCCGACCCCCACTCTATACCAAATCTCTTCACCTATAATACACTAGGGACAAAGGGACACTAGGATTTGTGTGGTAAACAAACAAGCTAAAGCACTGTAGAAGAGTAAGTCTGAATGTGACTAATGAAACGAAAACTTTACTGCACCTTTTCTAAGAAAAATGGAGAGCGACAAATAACACATCTACACAAAAGCCAGCATTGTTCCCCCTGGTGCCCTCGCCTCGCTCTCTTTTCAAAACATTTTCCCAGTGTGTGGAGCAAGGCAAGGGAAAAGATTGTCATTCTAACAGAAATCTCAGTCCTGCTTCAAGGACGAAGTGCTTTGGGTTTTAAATGTTTTTGAGCCAAGAAAAGTGTGAAAACACTTTGATGGCCTTTTTCTCAAGAGTTACAGTTTTCAGAATCACATAGTTCTATAAAGTGTACTTCCAAAACGTTTTGGTCAATCTAGGTTGGTCAACGCGAAAACATTCAAATAGATCTTTTTATAATCGATTGTAAAAAAAATCGATTACTCTGATTATACTTGGTTGTCTTTTTAACAGTGTCACGCTAAAATTGCTGATCTACAAAGCTTGTACTGTAGATCTGCTGTTTTTGATAATGTTTTGCGAGAAATGGGAGACGGGCTTGCTGTTACCATGGATATTATTATTATTATTATTATTATTATGTATACAGTCACTACATCGGTGATCACGACCATGAGGGGAGTGATCATTGTTTGTATAAGTATGTATCCATATAGAATCCCATGTGCATCCCTGCGGTGCGGTTGGTGCGGTTCGTTCAGTAACAGGAGTCTCCCTGTCTCTCCAGCTCTTCAGTAAACAGAAAATGCAGTCTCAGGTCAGGATACCATCAGGATACCAATTGTATCCAATCAGGAAAGATAACTCACACAGGATATAGGATAAACAAGTGAATTTGGAAGTGACGCGTGAGCAGCCAAAATTGGTGATAAATGGGCACTCTCTCCTGATTGGCTGAAATTGGCAACCCACCTGAAAATGTATTTTCTGTTTATTAAAGAGCTGAGAGACGGGGAGACCCCTGTTATTGAACAAATACTCTATAATGATTACTATCACAATATAGAGATTTAATTTAATTACAAAAAAACTTGTTTTAACCAAAAAATATCACTTTTCCTAAGTTCCTATCACACAACGATTTGGCTGTAGTAACTCTGAGGACCCCTTAGGGGTCCCGGACCTCCTGTTGAAGACCCATGCTGTAAACAGTGAATATAAAACTGAAGTTTGACTGTTTTAAAATAAATGATCACAATATTGGTCTGAAAAATCACAAATAGATATTCTTCCCAAACTGTTCACCCCTAGGGGGGTAGCTCTGTTACTCCAGTGTGAGATCTAACATTAAGCAGCCATGCAGTTTACACTGCAACACTTCCAAATGAGTTGGTCTCCTCTGGAGTCCCATTAGTTGGTTGGTTCTGTCAGCCCACCAGAGGCCAACATTCCTGCACTCCTTCCCCTCATTGTCGTTCCCAGGGATTGAGTTGGCAAACTTTTCTGTTACTGCTTTATCACTCCTCTAGCCTCCTGTCGGCTCCCTCCTGCCTCCCATGCAGATCTACATGTAGGGTTCCATTTGTACATACGAATAAAAACCATAACCATTTTTGTGTGTGTGTGTGTGTGTGTGTGTGTGTGTGTGTGTGTGTGTGTGTGTGTGTGTGTGTGTGTGTGTGTGTGTGTGTGTGTGTGTGTGTGTGTGTGTGTGTGTGTGTGTGTGTGTGTGTGTGTGTAACAAATATCAAACATATCAGACAGCTTACATTTCCCCAAAAGACAATGCATGTATTTAAAGGTAGGGTGAGTGATATTTCTTGGTTAAAACAAAATGTTTTTTTGTTAAAAGGTCTATATTGTGATAGTAATCATTGCTATAGAGTGTTTGTTCAGTAACAGGAGTCTCCCTGTCTCTCCAGCTCTTTATTAAACAGAAAATACATTTTAAGGTGACAAAATTTCAGCCAATCAGAATATAGTACCCATTTATCAGCTTCATTTTTATAGTGTTCCAGTTCCAATTTTGTCTGCTCATTTCTTAGTGCCATCGCTTCCAATTTCCCTTTAAATTTGCCTTTTAATCTGTATCCTGACTGAGTTCTCTATCCTGATAAAGACCTAATAAAGACCTGGTAAGACATGGAGACTCCTGTTACTGAACAAACACTCTATAGCAATGATTACTATCAGAATATAGAGCTATTTAACACTTATTTTACCAGATATAAGTGTGATCAGAAATTTGACCAAAAGCAGGGATAAAACATATCTTATCTCCACCGGCGATACAAATGAATGAACTGAGGGAAAAGGCAGAGACATGGATCTTGCCTTTCACCCCCCCCCCCCCCCCCAGCAAATAGAACCCTGTCTACATATTCTTTCAACATGTAAATTACTTTAAAATACCAGTTTGAACTACTATGAACAATCATAGAGTATTACATCATGTAATACTCTATGATTGTTCATAGTAGTTCAAACTGGTATTTTAATGAAAACATATGATTTCATGCCAGATGGTGCTTGAGGGATGAATTAATAATACAGTTGCAAGAGGGACGAAGAAGTCGCTCCTTTTTTTTTTATTGCTTCCCTCAGCAAACGTCAGATATGGGCAGGGTTCCAACTGTTTTGCCCTGGGATTCAAGCCTGGCTCTCTGTAAACTATTGACTTTGACAAAGACTGCTACAGTGTGAGCTTATTTCATATTCAGTATAACATCCATTATACATTTACTAGAAAAATGTACTCTCACGTGTATCATTAACATTTTAAGTGCACCATTTGAGGTAATTTAGTAATTTTTCCCCGTCTCGATTTATTTATCTACATCCTTGTTGAAATACTCTAGGGTTTCTCTCCTTTTGCCTACAGTTTTTTGTCATTCTTTCAACATTCTTCTAATTGTGGAGTAACACATATTGTAACGTGAAAAATTGCCCATTTTAATTGGTCTCAGGGGAAGCATCATGTTAAAAAAGTATTCCACTGCAGTAACATTGTTTTGTTATTTGGGTTAGTTCTCGTTGTGCTCTAGTTGGCAAATTAATTCTGTCGAGCCTCATCAGGCTTAAAATAATAATATAATGTGTATTGCTTTTACCACTGACTTTTCCATGTTTTTTCATGGCATGGATGACATCACAAAAAACTAACTCAACACTGTAACTTGCTGTACCACAAAACAGCAATTAACGTAATAATTTGTTGCGCAGCAGAGAGCAAAAACACACCACAAATTGTACTGAAGCTAGTGATTTGTTGATGACCTACACGCCTACATTATTAATAACTTTCTGTTGAACTTTGGTCGGGGAGGCAATGTGTTATTAGACTCTGTGGCTGTAGTTTGAGAGTGGTAATGTTAATATTCACCGGCAGCACAATTGAGGTGCTTTGGAAGATATGACATACAGTGACAAGCTTCACTTCTGCACCAATCGAGGGACAACACAGTATAAGAACACTTCTTTTATGGCAATTTGTTTTGCCATTTTAATATCGGTCTGTGCATCCAATTCAGCCAAAAATAATTCTCAAAAAAAAGGGGAAGAGGGACATAACTTGTTTGCTGGTTAGATATGGCTGTTATTAATCAAACTTGCACGGTGTCAGCGGAAATTTACTGACACCCCCACATCAGGCACGCTACATCCACAACAACAGTTTAGGCTCACAATACTGATGGGAGATTTTGTTAGATCCTGCGTTGAACTCGGAAATATAGTGCGCAGTGTCATTACTGCTCAAGTAAACTAGAGGCCTACTGTATGTCTTGTTTTTCTTCAGCTTGCTCTCAGCCAGGTGTGCTTGTGTACGTCACATGTTAACCATGGAATACATTGTTCAGAATGTCCAGTTTGGACCCCCCTCTCTCTTATACAATAACTGCAGCTACTCTGATTTGGAAATTGCAACCGTTCATATTGCAAATGTTACTAATGTACCAACCCATCATTTAAGGCCACGTTTAAACAACAACGATCTCTAGAGAAAACGGCAAAATAGAATATCAGATGTGCCGTCCGTTTAGACGGCAACGGCGTTATCGGGGGTTGAAAACGCAATAATGTGAAACTAGGCTACGGCTATTTGAAAATAACCGATCTACAAGCTCACAACGCTCCGCGATGCACCGCGTTCTGAGCTTGCAGATCTGCTATTTTCAAAAAATAAATAAATAATGAGAAAATAAAAAGAGTAATGTTGGATTTTTTAAAAACATTTTAACAACACAAATCTTGTATGAGTTTCCCTGGCACAAAATATTTTCAGATGGGGGGGGTCTGTGGACAAATACATATTAATTTGACATGAAGATGTTTAAGAACCACTGGTTTAAACAACATTAGGAAACAAGCCCAAATAAGCAACTACACTTTAGAAACAAACCCAAAGTCGCTTATAATAAGCGGACATGGCAACCAAACAAACAACTGTGATAGGAAGTAGAACGTAAGTTGTTCTACGCATGCGTTACTGGGATATCGGGCAGTGAGTTACCGCATGCACACTGCAGCGTTTTCAATCACTGTTGCGTCTCTGTGTAAACTCAGAATAAAAAGTTTAAAAAAACAGTTCAAAGTACAAATAGTTCAATACAGTTCACAAAAATGTCTCTTGTCTCTGACAGCTAAGGAGTGAGGACGCACTTAGCCGCTAAGTGCAAGGACACGCTTAACAAAGGGAGGGGGCATTGATCGTTACAATACTGTTTTCTGAAGTGCATATTATATGGGCCACACGCAGATGCTTAACGTATTTATTTTTTTGCAGCAGTCTTTGGCAGGTCATTGGCAGCACAAGGACTGCTACATTATCAGCCATAGGATTTCCACAATCGGTAAACTCAGAGTCAGACCTTAGGAAAACCTCAAAACGAAAGCCTTAATGCGGTTTAATGACATTCAGTGAGATCTTTTTCTGGACCAGCAATTGGGGTTTTAGGATACATTCAGTAAAATACCTGATGTATATTAACAGCTGATTAACTCTTATAGCCTACTATAGATCTGAAGAACCATAATACCCTTTCCAGTCCAGTCCAGACAATTATACTGTACCTTATATGATATCTTATCCTCCCCTCCTGTTGTGAGGGAGGGGATGGGGTTACTTGAGGCTTACCCGGGATATGATGTCCCTGCCTCGGATCACCTCTGAGCTTCTGACGAGCTGGAGCTTTATAGCCGTAGGCTCCCTTTATTCCCCTTGAGCTGAAGAATCAGGGTGTACATCCTACCCTCTGCCCAATGAAAACATGACTGCTGGCGCAATACTAACCCCTAACACCACTTTCTTTCTTTTTTCTTCATTTTTTGGTCTGATGCTGGCAACAGCACATGCCATAGATATTGAAAACGTATTTTATTAGATGGTATGGTATAATTTGCTCAATCATGCTGTAATTATAACACGATATACTGCAGCACATTCAGAAAAGGGTTGCATAAAGCCCTTAATAACTTAGATTTCTATTAAATTTAAGGCAACTGAATAAAGTATTAAGGTTCAGTGACTGAAATATTAATATGTCAGTGTTCATCCCAGTCAACATGGCTATTGTCAAATTTATTTTACAATCGTTATTGACCTTTAAACCAAAACGAAACAATGAAAATTTCAAGCACATAATGATTGTTACAGAACATCAATGACTCATCTCTCCCTATAGGGGCCTAACAGGCAGCACATATTTTAATACACTGCAATACTTGTCAATACAAAACTTTTGAAAACATCCTTTAATTCCAAAATGACAGATGAAACTAAAGACAAACAGCTGTGAGATTCAGGGCTATACGGTGGCATTTGCTCCTTCTTACTAGAAAACCATCTTCAAGTCTAAGAGAGCTGCTCTTTCACACCAGTTGCTAGGCTACACCCAGAAGGGCAAAAAAAAAAGCCTACCAGAGGAGTGAAATGATCACATGAGTGTGAAAGGATCACATTGTAAATTAAAAGCTATATTCCATATTAACTCCAAGCCGAAAGAAAAGAAGTAACATCTTTCACTGAAGTAGATACAGTACCACGTGCAGGACCTGCAGCTAGTGTGGATCACTGAGTGAGAACAACTTGAAAGATGTGCCTGTTCATTCAGGTGGAAGAAACCCTTTGCAGTTTCACTGTAGAACTATATGCCTCA
>NC_137606.1:27656480-27671480 GCF_963280865.1 Gymnoscopelus braueri
ACATAATTACACACTGTTATTAGCACCTTTTTTTTTTACCAATCTCCTGTGTCTCATTACAACAAACTGAATTCACAAGGCCTCCAACACTGATACACCAGAGATTCAGAGCTTAACCCCTTCAATCCGGGAACACATAGAGTCATTTTAGATGTCTTTAGCTATTCAAGAATAGCAGATATATATACGTGGAACTCAGTGCTGCGCCATGATGAGCTTGTAGATCTGCTACTTTTGAAAAATCTTTAACGTTTGTGCAAATGTTTGAATATATATATTTTTTTCAAGCAAACATTTTTAACTCAAATCTTTGCTTCTGGGGATTATTTTTAATTTTTTTTTTAACTTATGTTGCTTTATCAGTGGTTCTCTAACTTTTTTTCATGTCAAGGACCACCCAAAATGATATGTATTTGTCCGCCCCATCTCAAAATATTATGTTCCAGGGACCCCCAGAAGCAAAGATTTGAAGTGTATATATATTCAAAGATTTGCACAAATGTTCACGATTTTTCAAAAAAGCAGATCTACAAGCTCATGTGCCGCGGTATGAGCTTGTAGATCTGCTATTTTTGAATAGCCAAAGTTTACTTTAAATCTTAAGTGCCACAGATGCGTTCCCGGTCTTAATGGGTTAATGGGAAGCGGTACAGTCTGTGGATAGGTGGTTTGTTATGCAGGAACCGTGTAAATCACATTCAACTCCTAAGATTGGTAAGCCAGCCAGCTAAATATATTGTACGATATAAAGGGGATCACATGTTCCTAGACCAGTAAACATGTCTGCTTGCATACTGTACAGCATTGGTTCTCAAAGTGGGGTCCGGGGACCACCCAGGGGTCCTTGGAGGGGTACCAGGGGGTCTCCAGCAAAATTGTGTTAATATTGCGTCACAATCATTTTAACCACTTCAACCCTATTTTATACTTTGGCTATTCAAAAATAGCAGATATACAAGCTCTTAACGCGGCACCGAGTGCCGCGCTATGAGCTTGTAGATCTGCTATTTTTGATAAATTCCGGGCACAAAATATTTCTGAGATGTGGGATCCGCAGCCAAATGCATATCATTTTGGGGGTCCTTGACATGAAAAGGTTTGACAACCACTGCTGTACAGTACTGTATAATTCAAACAACGGATATCATGTATAACCTTGCTGTAACTATTCTCTATTATTATCTTATCTAAGAGACAAAAAAAAAAAAAAAAAAAACTAAATGCATTCATTGCACTAAAGACGGACCTTGGAAGTGCCTTGGATCAGAAGGAATGGGAATTTTAGCCATGGCAACCATAAGCCTGTCTTGCTGTGCTGTTTGCCAGCATATGTGGTCTTTTTGTTTGTAAGCGATCATCGGGGGCCCATGAGGAACAAGCAGATGCCATCATCTGCCTGGCAGAGCACGATGATGAAAAACCCTGGAGCAGCACAGTTATGAGTGTCACTGGAAACCTATGCTACAGTGACAAACGTCTCTCACATCAGACGGTGCCATACTGTAACATGATTAGCACATCTATATATATACAACAGTGAACACACAACAGCAGTGGGTCTTAAACTTTTTTCATGACCCCCATGATAAGTTTGGACCCCCAAACTTACATGTATTTGACTGTGGACCACCCATCTAAAAAATATTTTGTGCCAGGGATTTTTCAAAAATAGCAGACATACAAGCTCATAGCGCGGCACTCAGTGCCGTGCTATGAGCTTGTATATCTGCTATCATAGTGCTGTGCTAGTGCTATTGGCTGTGCACCTTCATGCTCCCTGAAGGATGGACCCTTTCTAATTTGGCTGATTCCATGACCTTCCCTCCAGCGCCATCTTTAGCCAAAGTTTACACTTAAGATACTCAAACCCTCATCCCCTACACCAGTAGCTGACCAATCAGTGTGAGATAAAGTGCAGCGACCTCGCTGTGTGAAATACTCGACATGTCAAACATCATGGACAGAAATCGGCTGCCAAACTAAGTTTGGGCAAGAAAACAAAACACAGAGCAGAAAACATCTAGTGAACTTTGACAGTTCTCAGTATGAGTACCAACAAGGACAAGGCCTGCCAGCAGCACCTGCCATATTCTCATCCAATTTCTTCACCACACTGTCAGGAAATCCCAGTGGGACTGCCATTTTGTTTGCCATGACAGTTCCTTGTTGACAGCAAACATTACATTTATTTATAAAATTTGTGTGTGGATCAAATGTCACTCTCTTTGTGAATAAAGACGACTATTGGTATGTGGTGAACACATTATTGCCGCCATTCATCATTGCATCTGTATCCAACCAATGTCCAGGCTGTATCAGATAATCCAGCCCTCGGTTGCATGACGAATGCCTGGGTGATGATCTACATTTATTACAAACATCATTTATTAAATATTGAAGTATTATTATTTATTATAGTTATCCTTCAACTTTGACAATCTCTAAAGCCATTTTTGCACCGCTGTCCTTGGTCAAAATGCTGTAGAAGTCACGGGGTAGAATGGATGATTTTTCACAGATCTATGTTCTTTATCCACCTTTTACCCGTTATGAAAATCTTTACCCTTCAGATAAGAATCTACACATCACAGTGAAAGTGATATGAACTTATAAATGCTTCTCTCATAAGCTTTAAAGCTACAATCTATAAGTTTTGTGTCCTATCCCTATGGAGATACAGTAGGTAATTGCAATACCTGGGATTTGATGCCGGCTCTACCGCATGGGAAACCAAACATCATGCAAGAGGGAATCCTTCTTTGCCGGTTGAGATATTAGGCGAATAGGCGTATGAAATTCAGACTGTGCCACTCCAAGTGTCCTACCCTACACCAGGGTCTAAAATGCTCAATAGAAGAGTAGGGATACCACCTCCAACCATTGCAGACGTGCTAATTATATTGTATTAACATACGCTACCATACAAATTGGTTAAAATATCATTTTATTCACTAAACAGTTCCAGATTGTAGCTTTACGTTTCATGATTACTTGTTTTTTCTGTCTTTGAAAGCCCTTAAGCCCTATGTGTTGTTCACACCGACGGGAAGCTGAACAATGAATCAGCTTTTATTTTCAATGTTATCTCTATGCAAATCAGCTTTTTCATTTTTTTGATGGGCTTTTAAAAGTGTAAATAGAAAAGCGTGCTTTTTTTCTCCCCAGACCACATCCTTGAAGCTGCTTTTTTTTGGCCTTATCGTCAGCTTTTTACTCCTTCGGTGTGAACACAGCATTAGTGCACATACTTTCTGCAGTAGCTTGGAAGACGATTAAGTCTCTCTCATTGTCCTGTCAATTGTCTTTCTGTTATATTTAGTTTTCATTTCTACGGTATCTATCAAGTCTTTCACCAGTTGTTGTCCATCTCAATGCTGGCCTTTCAAGCCTATTAGCAATTTTATTGGCAAGTTAGCTCCAACATATTAAAATTCTCTGTTACTTGAATTAATGCCAAGTGACTGTTTCCATCCACAGTCCAACTTCCACGTGCTCTTAAGTTGTGGAACACTTGTAGCGTACGAGATGAAGAACAAACACCATGTCAGCTCTGGCTTTTCTCCTTTGTGCTGAGGGTCAGCACCCACCTTTTCACTGGCTTGAAATCGTCAGACCCATGCATCTCTGCGCCACCAGTAAGTGTGTCTGATGTGTAAAGACAGCTACATATGTCTAATACGCAGTTAATAAATGGGAGAGTCTTCCGTTTTTCAAGCCTTATTGAAGCAAATCACTAGAACCCCAGAGTCCTTTTATAATGTGATCAGATGAGCCACATCTGCATAATGTTACCCCTGAAACGTTTCAAGATAAATGCTTTTTTATCTAAAAAGTTTCTAAAATCAGAGAGCAAATTAGTCCCCCTCCTACCTGTAATACGATTTATATCTCCAAGGCGGCAATAACTTTGCTGAACTTCTTCAAGCCCATCTCTCCAGAGTTGCTGTCTGAACTGATAACCAGATTGAAACCCTCCACATGCTCTCTTGACGTTCTCTCCATTAAGTTCTTTAAATACGTTTTGATACACTTTTTCCAGTTATGTTCCAAATCTTAAATACTGTAGCTCATTAGATTCAAGATTCAAAAACTCTATTTGTCACATGTGTATGATCAATTAAATATTGGTGCAGCATAATCCACCAAAATGTGCAAAAAGTCATGTCCTACATATACAATAGTACAAAATATAATGCAAAGTATGCAAACTACTTGTAGTAGTAGTCATACTGTGGTAAAATAAAATAAGCATTAATGTTTAAAAACCAAATAAGTGTGGTAAAGTGATATACTATGCCGGTATTGTCCTGGGACAATAACCACATTACCACAGTTATTTGATGCATAGTGCTGGTTTGATTTGTTTATTTATCATTATTATTATTATAATTATTATTATTATTAGTACTAATAAATAAGTAAATACATGAATTTATTTATTTGGGGGAGGGGCAGATGTAAGTGTGTGATATTAAATGTAAGCTTACCATAAACACAATAATCATTGTTTAGTTATTATCATTTTAATCTGTCTTCCAGCCTATGTTCATGGGCTATAGAGAAATGATACTTAGCACTCTTCACTTGAGTTGCACTGGAGTGGTAATACTCATACTATTGACGATAGCCATTTAACATAGTTTCCAAGCCAAATGTTATGATGCACATTTTGGCTCATGTTGGCTTTGAGCTTTTTGGCTACTACATATCTACCTATGATACAGCCAAAAAGAGAACATAATATACAACAAATAATGGATGAATACATTTGCTACCAAAATATACAGAATAAATATTCATGCAGTTTCATATGCACACTACCAGTAGGCTAACTAAGTACCTCCATGCATTTTGCTTTTAATTACATTTTATAATGTCAGTCAATAAAGGGCTCGGATTGGGCTGAAAGCGTGGCAATATTTGGAGTCATGCAGTATGTCATACACATGTCGGAGACAGCTGACGTCACAGGCTGGCCACATGAAGTCCGCGATCCAAAAGGCAGCCACACCGCTCCCATGTGCAACACGTGATCCACATGATTTGATTTTTACGACCAACCTTGTCTTTTGACTAACCAAATCTAATCTGGATATTTCTTCCAAATGTGAAGAAATTCCCTCAAGGTGTTTCTGAGATATTGCTTTCACGAGAATGGGATATCCGCATGTTTGTACAGTAGTAAAGAATGTCAAAGCAATCATGTTGCTCTCAGCTTATGAACATATCATAATATTAGATATCATGCCTTTATCACATCTCCCTTAGACTGCAGCAGCTTGTGTTAAAACTATTACAAAGAAAGGAGAAAATGTTTCCTCTATCCTGGCATCCTTCACACAGGTGTATTATAGAGTCCATTTTAAGATTGCAGCCTTATAAACTCCGACAAGCTTTGTCAGGGATCTAAGGATGAAGTTAGGGCGGATTCAGACTGGGTCCGTTTGAATCAAACCGTTCCCGAGTACGCTTGGCTTCTCCCAGCTGGCCAGCATTCACACTGGCCAAGACTCGAGACCATTTCATTTAACAGTAATGGTAAATATGTGCCTCATGGGGGCGCTGTGGACTACGGGGCTTTGGGAGAGAGAATGTCATTCACAGAAGAAAAGTCACTCTAGAGTGAATAATAAAGTTTGACTGTGTTCCTGATGTTGTCTTGAGTTATAATAACAACAGATCAACAATACACAACCAAAGCAGTGTGTGCACTGGTCTTTGAAACCTCTAAATGTAACGTTGTCTAAATATGATATTGGCGTCAGGGACGCATCCTTGGTATTTTAGCAATGACGTCACGGACTAATCCTTAGTATATTTATCCTTATATACGCGTTCGCTACACATGTGTTTTTTGTTTATTATTTTTCACGGCTCGCGCTACTCAAACACTAGCGGGATTATTATTTCTTGTCAACATTCAAGTAGAACTATGAGAAGGTATAACCCAGCTAAAATAATGTGTCTTTATAAAAATATATAAATGATATATGATTAGCAGTCCACTTCCTCCTGTTGGTACGGATGGATTCACATTGCATCGTTCCGTAGCCGAGTACGCATGATCCGGATCCGAGACTACCTCCCGAGGCGGTCTCGGGTACGGTACGGTGATCCGTTTCGGGGAACGATACGCAACGTTCACACTACCACAACATCAGCCAAGTGGTCCAGGGTGCGCACCCGGGACCATAGTGTGAATCCGCCCTTAGGTTACGACTGGTACAACAATTCTCTCACCCACCCAGGCCACCTTGCCATAGACCAGCAACAGAGACTTGGAGGGCAATGGCCACTGAATACATAATTAGTACTAGAAAAAGTGCTCCTCGGAGCACAGGTCTCCGCCAGGTCAGCTATTGTGAGCCAGCAATGTTCGGAATTCGCCAATCAGGATGGAATATGAAAAATCGAACAAAGAAATCGGCCTCCTGGCGGCGCTATAATAGGGCAATGTTAAAAGGGTGGCATTTGTTCCACAACGTAGTGCAAATGTGCGTGCAAAGTTTCACTGCAATTGTTTTACATAAGTCGGCCTCCTGGTGGCGCTATAAAAGGCAGATGTGAAAAATGCAGGGCGCATGCAAAGTTTTACACAGATCGGTGCAGTTATGGGTAAAAACACAAATCGGCCTGTTATAGCGCCACCATGAGGCTGATTTAACAAATTTAAGTGGCATTTCTTCTTCTGCCTAGTGGGAATGTGCGTGCACATTTCACGGAAATCGCATGCTGTGTTCATTATTTGAAGCATTTTATTCCAAAGTGAGCACTCCTGCAAAATTTGGAAGCCAATCAGCCAATCAGGATGGAATATGAAAAATCTAAAAGACCTGTTTGGTTTAATGACTATTAGGCCTGACCTCGACTAAGTCGACTAGTCGACTGGTTAGTCGCGGGTTTTTTTTTTTTTTTTTTAAGGGCCAAAAATTGTTTAAATTGTTTTTTGGCCAAGTCTACACCTGCAACCACACGTAACTTCCACTTTATTCTTCTTATTCCTCGTCTTTGTATTGGTATTGTTTGTGTTGGAGCGCCTCAGTGCGGCTGCAGAGTTCATGTGCAACCTCTTCCAGAGAGAGATAGAGACACTAGAAACTCTGCTGGAGACACAAAACAAACTGTGTAGACTTGGCCCTTTGAAATAAAATGGCCCCAAAAAAATTAAAAAAAATAAAATAAAGTTTTTTTTTTTTTTTTTTTTTGTCGACTGCCAGTCGACTATTGGCAATTAGTCGCCAATTAGAGTCGACTAAACAAATCCTTAGTCGGGGACAGGCCTAATGACTATAGAGATGCTGTGTACCGATTTGCGTGATGTTTGGACAAAATCTGTAGGAGTACTGTAAAATAAATCAGCCTCCTGGCGGCGCTATAACAGGCCCATGTGAAAAAACTGGCAAACTTTGAGACTCTTGGCTTTTGGGCTCACAACCTGTGTAGATTGTAACAAATAATAATTCTGTGATGCTTATACATATTGATCTGACAAGACAGTGTAAATCACCAGTTAGTCATAACAGCACTCTAGTTCTACAGCATGTATTCTGTACAAGGTTCTGTACTGTATGTAGTATGGTATTTGCCACCAGATAATATACTGCTCAAAGAAACGTAGGGAACACTTTGATCCCTTAATTATTTTGAGTTTTCATGAACTGTGTACATAATGCTAACAAAAACTGCTCAAAAGAACTAAGGGATCAAAGCGTTCCCTTAATTATTTTGAGCAGTGTATATATATTTTTTGGGGGGGGATATTTCTTGCCTTTATTTCCATTTACCTTTCTTTGACTTCTGTATATCTTTCTCTCAAAATCTCGATTTAAATCACTTCAGTTTTTTCCTTCACCGTGCCATTTTCCAGTTTTACAACTTTTAAGTTTTATCCTGAGGGCTTAAGTTTAAGTCTGTAATTTTATCATCAAGTTAAATAATAGTAAATCAAATACATCCGATCCACCAGGAACAGGGTGTCTGTATACTGTATGAACAGTATACAGTAAATGGACAGAACCATGGACTTTAATTAATTTTTTTGGGGATCTACCATGCGTTTGTTTTTACCTGTGAAAGTTATCGACCTATGGTGGTCTACAATCCTACGTGAATCTGTCAATAAGTTGATACTCTTTTTGTGTAAATCTCATGTACATATCTGTTGCTAATGTGGACCTACTGCATGTGTCCACCACCTCGCTCGCACCTTATGTCTTACCTCATGTAGTGTGCCTTCTGGCCTATGCTATGTGTATGTTATATTTTTGCCTCTCGTCGTCTTTAACTGCCCCCCCCTGTTTCTTTTCTTCTTCTGAAAGTAACAGAAATGATGGAGCTTGCACAAAAACAAATTCCACCCACTTTTTACACCTGTAGACCGTGATGTGAAAATACAGTTGATTCAGATTCAGTACTGTACTGTGTATTGTCCCCTCAAAAGTGCACCATGCAATCACAGCACATGCCGATACATGCATGACATCACAAAACAGAAGCACCTCCGATAAGATTTTTTGCCCTGAGAGTTGACTTGTGGGCATATTAGCCCCATTTGCTGTCCAACTAATCAAAATACCATGCTAGCCAATCATTCTGCTTCCAACGCTGACGTAGTAGGAGTCTTTCTGCCTCACAGGCAGATGTCCCACTCTTAGATGCTAATTTATGGTTAAATGAATTATTATACTCTACTCTGAAAGGGACGTACACAACATCTGCCTATGAGTCTGAGTAGTCCGATATCAGCTCTTCAGGCAGCTGCTCCATAAAGCTGCCAGGAAACACAGCTACGTTTAATGTTTAAACCATTAAGTATCAACTACAGTATGACTAATGGATCTACTCTACGTAAGACCCAAACACTCCTACATCAGCTTTGGTAGGCAATGGTCCATGAGGTTGTTGGTCAAGAAGCTTCTGACCGATTAAGTGGGAATGATTGGCTGGCGATGGAATAGTGGTGTTTTGATCTGCCTACAATGGACCCTTCGCTAAACCCCACCCCAAAAGCGATTGTCCAATGCCAGCTTAGCAACCGTTGTTAACCTGGCATAGGTCTGGCAAGCTTTCGTCACCTGCCATAGCTGTCACTCACTCACAGCAGAGATTTCATGAATTATAGAAGGAATATAAAGTTCAACTTGCGAGTCCAGACTTGTACAAACATAATTAACACACAACATTAACGTCCCGATCAGCATCCTTTATCATATCCTTACATGTCATTACAGGCTCCACACAGACACAACAATGCAGGTGGTATTACTCAGGAGTATGTTGCCAGCCTGCATGATCAATATGATCTGTTCAAACCCAACGCTAAAGACATGTCGCCTCCCAAAGTCTCTCCCAAAAGTATATAGGTTACAAACAGCACACCAGGCGGGCTAGTAAACCATCAGCACCTGATGGTCAACAAAATACTGTATGTCCAGACAAGAAAGGTTTTCTGTGAATGTGTTCACTGTAATTATCACTAGACTTCCTCAGCAGTCGTTCAGCTAGTACAGATTCTTATCAACGCAATTCCGCAATGATATACCCAGTCATTTTACCCTCAGAATGCACAATGTTAGTATCTTTGTTGTCCGGCAGAACTCCATTTTTCCCATAAATCAGGGCCATTGAACACCCTTTACGTCTGTGTATTGATAAAAAAAATATTGAACCAATGAAAAGCATTAAAAAGTGCTTCTGACAAAACCAGCTACAGCGAAGTCCACCGGAGTTAGCTGGTTTTGCTGACTCTAGGCTCCACCCCCTTTTCACCTCCAACCTCATTGTGAGCTTGGACCACTCAGCTGTACTGATGTACTAATGATGAACAAAACCTCCTAACTGCTGGACAGCAGAGATATGCAAGTGCATGTGTCCAACAACATACATGTTTTTGGGTTGATGCAATGCCCACATCATCCATGCCTGTCACATTCTGCCTCTTACACAGCCCTGGGTATGGCCACCCGGCCTGGCAGATATATTCACTCCGCTGAGGGCCACTTTCTCGGCATGAGACCAAACTCTTTTTTTCTTTTCTTTTTTTTCTCTCCAGCTTTTCATTAGCCAAGTAACTGTGAAAAACACACGCTGTGTGTCCTCAATGACTCATGCAGTATGGAAAAGTGGGAGAAACAGAAGTTATTTGTGTTTCTATTGGCTTCTCAGCATATTAAATGCAAAACTGTGACAGCTAAACATGTTTGGCTGTCACCACTGCATACTGAGGGCAAATTCGGAAGAATCACATTAAGGTGTTGTGTTATTAGACTTTTAGATGCTCTCACACTGAGCAATTTACAAGTGTAATTGTAGACAACTGTTGCAACAGTTTAAAAAAACAACAACTACTGTGCCTGTAGGCTTTATCTTAATACCTTGACACAATTTAAAATGAGTTGTTCTTTGAAAGCAGCAGCGCTAATGCTTTGGTCCTTTACATCAACAATGAAAAGTACAATGTGTCACCGATGTTCCATCCCTAACAGAATGCTATACAGTACATGCATTTATACCACTTTAATCTGGTGATGTATCTATAGCTTTCAAATAACATATTCTGGTTTTCTTTTTATGTTAAACATCTCTCAAATTAAATGAAACTGTATCATAAGCAAAGCATTAGGGGATGTATTTTCTATACCCATCAACGTTATATGATATGGGGCGACCTGATAGCTGAGTGATTAGGGTGTGTACCACATGGTCTTTAATGCCTGAGAGCACTGAGTCCATGGCTCCATTCCTGGCCAACAGAACATTTGCTGCATGTCAGTCCCCTACACTCTTACCAAAAGAGATCCTCTGAGCAAAATAACTAACTAACTATACGTAGTTACGTATATACGTATATAATATGATGATCAAAGGCCAATGCGAAAAATATTAAAATACAAAATTACTGTTACTACGAAGAGCATATCTAGTCAACATTAATTTACTGTATAAAGTAAGCTCAAAGGCTAGAAGAGAACTGCTCTCTGCATCAATTCAGACTTGCAGGATTTGTTCATATAGACTAAAGTAGAAGATAGTGACTAGTTCCTTGGTATATTCAGCGGCAGTAGCATACCTGTCTAGGCTGCTTTAAGCTTCTAGTCGTACACTGCATAACCTCATTAACAGTCATGTTGAAGTTAGTGATATATTTACAGCACGATACTTAAAATGCTGGCGGTGTGCAATGATACATTGTGACAGCCCAGGTAATTACGGAAGCATAATTTACCCTCCTTAGCCATGCTTGTTGAAAGCAGAAGTGTCGTCAGAGACATGAAAGTCATAACGTTGCAGCGATGCTAGAGCCAATAAACACCATTCACAAGTCCATGTCAATCTTTCCAGTGCAATCACCAGACTGCCATATAGCCACAGCACCTCTGTATTTACATCTGTGTCAGCAGCACAGAGCAGGCACAGACGTGCACGCTTAACCACTTACACCCTGGCCTAGTCTATACTTAAGTAAACTGGACCCGAGTTGGCTCTGTACTCGGTCCACTCTTTGTTCACAACACGTCGCAAGGTGATGCGTTGTGAGCTAGTAGATCTGCTACTTTTGATGACGAAATGTTCGCCCCCCAGAATAGGGACGCTAGGTTCAAATGGTTAAAGTCAAACATGTAAATGACATTTGCCTTGCCAATGAATACCTACCGTATACATAAAGTATGTAGTCATCGTAGGCCTCCCCCACAACGTTGGAGGCCACACAGCGGTAGGTGCCATTGTAGGACTTGTTGAGGTTCTCGATGTAGAGCTCAGAGCCGGTGACCACGGCGTGAGACGGCACGTCCTCATCCACTCTCAGCCAGCTGATCTGAAGGGGACTGAGGGGAGAACAAAAAAACACACACACACCATTCAAACGCTGTATGTGCCCGGCAAAGACATAAAGGTCAGAGCTCAGCTCACACAGTAAAAGAGTGTACAAAGGTAACATTGGTTACCTTTGTAGCAGTACCATGGAAAGAAAAAGGTTATGGGAGTGCTCTGAGATTCAGAAAAGGGAGGTGGACTGGATTGGTTGAAAGTGTCACATCTTGGGCGTTTCTTTCTCCTAGTTTCATGCAGGCACAAACTAAATCTCCCATCAGCGCCAAGATTCCCAAGTACTGTGACCCTAAACCGTCCTCCTGGGTGCGGCGTTCCTGATGTGCGGGTGTCAGCGATATTCTGCTGACAATGTGCAAGTTTGACTAATGACAGCTATATCTAACCAGCAAAAGCTATTCTGTCCTTCCACGAAGAGAGGATATGATGACTCATATAGGACACAGACCAAAAATAAAATGGTGATATAAAATACAATAAAAGCCAGCAGGGCTGTAAACGGGATTTTTTTGAAATACTGAGGTCATGATCCCTGTCCATACACCCCCCCCCTCCTCCCCCCAAACCCCATCTATGCATTGTAATGCATAGGAGAGCAACAATAATCAATAATCACTTAGGACAGTTGATCGCAACTGCAGTCCTCTATTTCTCTATTGCTTATCTCTCTTGTTCTCTGTCTTCCTCTCCTGTCTTCGCTGCCAAAAATGTTAAAATGTAATTACATCTCTCTAACAAAATTTTGAATAATATTGTCACAAAAACATAATTAATACATTCATAAGTTAACATATTTAAAGGGCCATGCAAGCCTTTTGGAGATGTGGGGACAGTGTTATTACTTTGATAGGATTTAATTCCTCAAAACAAAAACAAAAAAAGCTTTTTTTCCTGTTATTTAGATATATCGGCCCATATCAGCCAACTTAGATTTCATCAAATTACTGAATATAAGTGAGAACACCGACATCAGAGGCATCAGACTTCAATATCAATCATGAATAGGCCAATAATATACTTTGTATAATATACTTTGTAACTATCTTTGGAAAAGTGCTATACAAATACATTCATTCATTCAATACCTCAATATCTCAACAGAAAATAAACATAATAAAGAAAACAGTTTTATAGGAATGCAATCCTATCAAAGTAAGAGTGATAAAAGGACCCACTTGTGTAAGAGGCTGATGATATGGTCCTTTAAGAACACTAGAGGTTCGGGCCGCTACACGGCCCTCACACCTACGTCGCACCACCGATCCAACCGATATGTCTGAGTCATAGTGTCAGGGGGATGTTTCAGAGGACCCGTTGTACCCCCTCTGTCCGTGTCCCTTTTGTGCCCATATATGGAGATGTGTGACAAAGTGTGCTAGCTTATGTTTTGCTCCTACTTCTCCCAAAATAGTGAATACAAAGTTACATTTAGAGAGTCATTGAATCTCTAAATGTGTATAAGAGGAACTGTGCTTGCCTTCTCACTTTCCCCCCAAACGAACCACAGCGAGACATGGCATGGGCATTTACCATGGCGCCACAAGATGTGTGGTGAGTGGAGCAGTGAGATGGCGGGCTGCAACACTTTGGTAGCAATTCACTTTAATTTACTGAGGTCTTGACCTCAGCCTCCTCAAACGTGGCTACGGCCTTGAAAGCCAGTGTTCTTGTGGTGGGTTGTCCCTTTCAATTAGGCCCACCTTTTTAATCCATTAACGCCCGGCTGTATCGATTCGGCTGCCGTATGTCAAACTTGACGAACCCATCAATTGCACTGCTGATAAACATCAACGCTTAACCGCCCTCTGCAGAAGCATGGGTGTATTTGAAGTTAAAATGTGGTTAAGCTACAGGGTAACATGCTCTGCTGTGTGTTAACTTATATGAATACTCACTGTGGTTTTCCCTCTGCAACACATGACAAATCAAGGTTATCTCCCTCTCTGGGTAAACCTTCAGGATACGTCACCACTATCTTCACTTCAGGTTTATCTGAAAATAAAGGGTTTTAGAGGTTTAACAACACAACTATTTCCATGTCATAGCTACCATTTCCAGTGTTAATATTACTCAGTGTAAAAATTCACCCAAAATGGAACTGTAAGAGACAAATCAAATTAATCAAAGTCTGGGGAAACAAGTCCTATAAAAGAAGAGTAAAGTCGACATCAACCCAGTCACTCTACCTACAGTACAGTAATTTTCTCTATCAGTGCTAGCCAAATATTAACAAAATGTCAGGTTCAGTTGAGCTTTTACTGAAAGGTCAGACCAAACACTTGCCGATATGAAAACCTTTTATTCAACACAAAAAGGGTACCTTAACCTTTCTTTGATGTTTAACACCGTATAAAGTCCTACCTCTTTGATCAGTATCGAGGCTACAGAGGAACACAAAATCTCATATGGAAAACTTTGCTTCTGAATCAGTGAAGTTTACTCTATCCCAAAAGTCATAATGCAGGCGATCATCAAGTTTATGGTACTGTAAATTGACTGCATTTTCTGTATAGCGCTTTTCCAGTCTTCTGACCACTCAAAGCACGTTATAATGTGTGCCTAGTATTCACCCATTCCAAGGCACCAACCTACTCGTCGGGAGCAGTTAGGGACCAGTCGAAATTTAGGAAATGGGGGGTATGGAGGAAAATAGGGGAGGGTCATGCCATTTTAAATTTAGTCCGAGGGAGGGTCAACTAATTTTATTTTGAGTCCAAGGGAGGGTCATGCATTTTTGAATTAATAAAATAGACCGGGTTTTTATATATATTTTTTACTACAGTTTTTATGAATTACATTCTCCCCTTCCCCTCATCAATTTTACAAACAAGTTATAAATTATTATAACACCAAACAACCACCCGCCAGAGCGCACACTCCGCACAGGCTGCAATGGATGCGTGGAGACGGCCAGGACGCACAGCGCGCACCTCTGTCAATACGGTAATGGTAGACACCAGTTCTCTGGTTGAGATTCAACATCAAGTGAAACGCTGCACATAACCAGTGATAGGTTAGATTTAAAGCCTATATTCCAGTTTATAATGTGCGGAAGCCAAGCAACACTTTTGACAGAGAGAGGGGGGGGGGGCATGAGAGAGCGCGCGGGCGCACGAGAGAGAGGGGGGGGGGGACTCGGGGGAGCATGAGAGAGCGGGGAGAGAGGGAGGG
>NC_137606.1:27676480-27686480 GCF_963280865.1 Gymnoscopelus braueri
TAATACATTTGAGTACTTTTTCCACCACTGATACAGTACTTATACATAGTATTGTTCCTATTTATTGGTATCACAAAGAAAACTCATTTACAGACCCAAGGTTTTAAAGAAGAAATACCTTTCTTTTTTTTACATTATCATTCAAATCTTTGTCTTTTGCCAATTATTTGGCGGTGCCCCACTTGCAATATCGTCACGGCCCACCAAGTGGGCCCCGGCCCCACAGGTTTGAGAACCAGTGGCCTATAATTGCACAGCTGTGGTCTATACTACTTACATAGGACTTCCAGGCGTCTCTGTGCCTGCAGGTCCTTCACAGCTGGATGGTCGATGATGCAGTCCACTGGAACGCCGTCGTCTTCTTTGGAGACGGAGAACCTCACGCGGCTGGAGACGGTGAACATCCTGTCGTAGCTCTCCTCCACTGTCAGCTCGCCTAGGATTTCAAAGATTTTTTTTGCATTAATCCACTCAATCTGGGAATATTTGGCTATTCAAAAAATAGCAGATCTACAAGCTCATATGAGCTTCAGCTATTTTTTTGAAAAATCGTGAAAATGTGTGCAAATCTTTGAATATATATATATTTTTTTTTTTTACTCAAATCTTTGCTTAGTTTAGTTTAGTTTAGTTTGTTAGCACATTGTTATAACAAATATGGAAACAATACATATTAAATGACAAGTTGCTGCGCAAGGAAAGGAAGAAGCCGGCTGGCTTATTTGGAATCCTTTCCTTCATGGGAGAAATCATTAAACAACAGGATTAAAAGTTCAATAAGAACAATACAAAATAACACAAGTTTCCAAGAGGAGCAGTGGTGCAAATAAAGAAATAAAAACACAAAAACTGCTAAAAAAAAAACTGCTTCTGGGGGGGACGACAAAATATTTGGAGATTGGGATCCGCGGCCAAATACATATAATTTTGGGGATCCTTGACTCTATCAGAGGTGCTCAAAGTTTGAGCACCTCTGATATACAGTAGCAACATACTGTAAGTTTTTTTTTTCAGAAACCAGTTAGGATTTAGAAGACATTTGTGGATGCGTTCCCAGATTGAATGGGTTAATAATAGCCATCGCTATCCGTAACAGGGTGCATGAACTTGTTCTGGAGCGGTCCCGCTTTCCAGTTGAATTTAAATTCAATGTAGTATTTATTATATTTACTGAGGTGATGCTGCCGCCGCCAGAGTTTTTTAAGAGGATTCAAATTTGCCTCAGGCTCTTTCAAGTTTGATGAGAGCAGAAAAGGGCGGTTGTATAAGCTTGATAATGAGTGTCTGTAGCTTGAGGGTCGACTGTTGTTGGGGCTCACCCTGCAGTAATCCACTGCCCACGAGGTCTTTGGCTGTCAGAGGGGCATTCATTTAGAGAGCATTACAATGCCACAGGGGGCATCGCATCGCATTAGCTGCAGTGCTGAGTGTGATGGTTTACCCGCACTTAATGAAGTGAGGAAATAATTACAGCCCCCTCGCTGACCCGCAGCACACCTTCCATTTCAGCCCCTGTCACAGGGGAGCCCGGGCCGGACTCAAGGAGTGCAAAACACATCGCTGTTCCACCGACAATGATCGCCGTCGGTTCACACATGTGCGGCCTCTTGGTTGTTATTAACCCATTAAGACCGGGAACGCATCAGTGTCATTTTAGATGTCTTTGGTTATTCAAAAATAGCAGATATGCAAGCAGATATACAACGTTTTTTTTAAAAAAAAGATTTTTTTTGTTGCAAATTTTTTTTTTTAAAGATATTTTTGGGGGCTTTTTCTGCCTTTTTTAACGCGAACATTTGTAAAATATTTTGTTCCAGGGACCTCCACAAGCACAGATTTGAGTTACAAAATGTTCGCTTTAAAAAAACATCTATTCAAAGATTTGCACAAATTTTCACGATAAAAAAAATTTTTTGCAGATCTACAAGCGTGCTCTATCTCGGTGCCGTGCTACGAGCTTGCATATCTGCTATTTTTCAATAGCCAAAGTATAAAATTATGGTTATAGCTCAAATCTAAAATGACACGGTATGCGTTCCCGGTTTAAACAGGTTAACCCCGCGTAACTCACACCCACCCACCTTAGACCTTGCCTGTATAAAAGTGAAAGCACTGGGTCTCGTCAGTAGTCAGCGCTCATAAGGGCAATTAAATTTAACCACCCTCTGCAGCATCTGTGAAAGAATTATAATGTGCTGCAATACGTACAAATAATGATTTTACTCTTACTATTAAAATGTAATAGTCCTCCTTATGTTATGATAGTTCTGGCCAGTCAGAGCTAGGATGTAAAAGCCACTGGTACTATATGTGCAATTAGTACACAGAAATCACTGCAATTATGTGTGTGTTTTTTATTGCATGAGTATATATGCATCTGTGCATTTATGACCATAGTAGTAATTGGAATTTGAATCTGTGCGATCATTTGATCCTGATTTACCAAACAGAAATTCTGGTACTATTGGAACATAGCTTAGTATTATTTAATCGTATTTAAAGCCCTAGAAGCCTAGAAGGTGATACAGTGGGTGTTAAAACTTCTCAAAGTCCTCTCTCTCTCTCTCTCTCTCTCTCTCTCTCTCTCTGTTCATATACTGTACCTTTTTTTTGGGACATTTTAATTAGATCTCTTTGATCAGACTCTGCTCAGCTACTGGTGATGATTCATTTCATAACGTAATTCAGATCTAGAAAACGTAGCTCAACAACAAAAATCGTTCTGAGGCAGAATTGTAATTGCTGTATACGCACACATGCAACAACACACTGTCTTTGTGTAGTAGGCTGTTCAAAACCTCTCAGAAATCAGGAAAATGGCTACCGGTCAGGTTGTGCAAGGATAAGTGAGAATCAGGAAGAAGAGTCTGAAACCTTGTAGCAGACAGTGTCTAATCGAACATCAATCATCAATCACTGACAGGTTCCACTTCCAGCACAACGCCACGGCTGCTAGATCACACACACACACACACACACACACACACACACACACACACACACACACACACACACACACACACACACACACACACACACACACACACACACACACACACACACACACACACACACACTTAGGTTCCAGTCACTGCCTGCTGTGGTGTAAAGTAACTATAAGTACATTTACTCAAGTTCTGTACTTAAGTACAATTTTGAGGTATTTTTACTTTAGTGGAGTATTGTCAATATTTTTTACTTCTACTCCGCTACATCTCTGAGGAACATATTGTACTTTTACTGCACTACAATTATTTGACAACTTTAGTTACTAGTTACTTTGCAGATATAAATGATTAGATTATACATTTTTGATTTCTTTGGCTATTAAACAATATCAGATATACAAGCTCATAGATAAAAAATTATAAAGAATATCAGATCTACAAGCTCATGATGCGGCACCGACTGCCGCACTATGAACTTGTAGATCTGCTATTTTAGAAAAATCGTGATTTTTTTTTTGCAAATCTTTGAATTTATATATATATATATATATATATATATGTATATATATATATTTTTTAAAGCAAAGATTTGTAACTCAAATCTTTGCTTCTGGGGATTCTACAATGTCTTCTAAATCGTAACAGTTTTCTGACAAACGTATGTTGCTTTGATATCAGGGGTTCTCAAACTTTTTCACGTCAAGGACCCCCAAAATTATATGTATTTGTCCATATAGCAGACCCATCTCAAAATATTGTGTTCCAGGGACCCCCAGAAGCAAATATTTGAGTTACAAATGTTCCCTTTAAAACATATATATATATTCAAATATTTGCACAAATGGTAAAGATTTTTCTAAAATAACAAGCTCATAACTCGGTGCCGCGCTATGAGCTTGTATATACCAAGGGGCCAGCTTGAGATTTTTACATTGAGGCTAATACGGAAGAGACAGTTCATATGAATGGCCTGTAGTTTCGCTGTTTTACCCCTGCTGGTGTCAGAAAGAATTTATTCTAACACAAGCGGATGGGTTTTTGACAAACTAGATTTTCTTACCTTAATAAAAATTGTCATAAATACTATATGCTTCCAGTCGCTAGTTTAAAGTCTCCTTCCAATCATCATGATATGCGTTTTGCTAAATTATGGTCTCATTTATTTTAAAATTGACGATAAAGTAGGTTATGCTCTAGGAGGGGCGGGATGATTTGATTGACACGCTACACAACCAATAGCATTCATTCCCCACCCCCGCTCTTGATTGACAAGCTACCCAACCAATAATAATGGTCTGGTGGCATTCTGCAGGATATGACGCGATATTGAAAGATGGCGGACATACAGTCTTGGGACAATCGGCTTCATTTACGGTCTGTAGCGTCTAGGGGCGTAACGCTGTCCATTCTTTTTACAGTCTATGGTATATATGCTATTTTTCAAAAGCCAAAGCTAAAATATGGATAAAGTGGTTACACAGATGCGTTCCCGGTTTGAATGGGTTAAATTCACAACACACTGTAATGGGGACCCAAGAGTAAAATGATACAGGTGTCATTTATGCTAACAAGAAACATAGCTTCCCCTGGGGAGGGGTCTTCTCCCAAGCCAGAACCCACGGGTCTTCTACCTGCCACCGTGATCGATGGTTGCTCTACAACTTCGGGCAATTCTGAAGCAATTTAAACTCGCCAAAAGACTTGTTCAGCTCTTATACTTGTACAGACACACCAAAGACAAATGCACTATCATTGTGATTCTGTACAGCTTATGTGTGTGCTTGTAAAAAGTAATGCATTGTGTATCACATGCATTGACCATATTCAATGCATGTGTCTGACATGTCTGTTAAATGTTTCGATGAATTGAGTACAAAGGACCCCAATGGAAACAAGCCATAGCTTTCTTGGGTTTAAAATCCTCTTAGCAGACCTTGTATTGAACTGAACCTTCCTGTGCTTTTTTTTTGCAAACTGCAAATAAAGTATTCAATCAATCAATCAATCAATCAATCAATTTACACAGCGGCAATCTTGCTCTTTCTTCATATTCGGAGGATATGGAGCATGAAGTGTATGACGTAAGCGGGCAATGCGCCGTTACGGCCGCAGACGCTTCAGAAACAATGGCCACCACGTGATTATGGTGAATAATGAGAAGTGTTTAGTGTTTTCTGAGATACAAGAGTGTTGGAAGAAATACTCAAGTAAGTAAGTAACAGTAGCAATATTACAGTATAAAAATACTCTGTTACAAGATGAAGGCCTGTATTACAAAAGTGTTGGCAGCAATTATACTTACAGTAAGTAACAAAGTAAAAGTAATAATTTTTTTCAAAATCTGTCAAACCTTTTCGAAAATAGCCGATCTTCAAGCTCACAACGCGATACAATGTGAGCTATTTTCAGCTTAAGTACTGAATGCATGTTTTGTAATAATTGTAGTGGAGTAAAAAATACAATATTTGCCTCTGAGATGTAGTGGAGTAGAATTATGAAGTATTGAAAAATTGAAATACTCAAGTAAAGTAAAATTACCTCAAAATTGTAGTACAGTACTTGAGTAAATGTACTTAGTTACTTTCCACCACTGCACACTAATGGCATTTCACTGATCTAACCAGCATGTTGTCTCTTCCTCCTATCAGAACTAAACATCACATAATTAACTTCCAGGCACACAGATGGCACTTAGCTTCAGATTCACTTTTGTCTAAATGTTTTCACAAGCTCAATAAATCCTGTGTCGACTAGCCCCGATACATCTACTTCTGATAAATATTATGACAAATGAATATCCTTCTTGCTACTGTATACGGTAAGTAACCTACATAATGAATTATTTATTAGCTTTAATCAAAACCTCATCACATTCCCTCTCCACAGCAGCCTCAGACAGCCCAAGGCACTCAAATAAAAAAATAAAATGTACAAATAAGTGTTTAACCATTTATAGGGGGTTAAAAGTCAAGTTGAGGCCTACTCTGTGTGGAGTTTGCATGTTCTCCCCGTGTCTCCCAGGGTAGTTAATACCCTCAGAAAAACATGTAGTAATCCTGGTCACTATACCGCCTCCCCCATGACAGCTGGTGTTGTGTTCCTTCCACGCGCTACGTTCTACACAGGAAACTCCCCCCTGTCAGGTGAAAAGAAACTCAGTTGGCTCTCATGCATTGAAGGAGGCATGAGCTCGGCCCTGGGCTCCCTAGGCTGGTGGGGGGAGAATAGCGCACGGGACGTGTGCGTGCGGCTGGGGGGGGGGTATGGACTAGTCCTCATATAATTCCACAAACCTCCGGTGAGACCAAAATGTGGTGAGGCCAAAATTTGCGACGGGACACGGCATAACCCCACGTTTGCAACTACTTTCGCCTGTGCACTTCACCGGGTATGGACTAGTGACTTATAAATGAACAAAATCAATACAACACACAAACTAGAGCTGGGTGATTAACACAAAATCAAATATTACAAATTTATTTACCAAATACCTCTATCGATATTGTGAATATTCCTGTATTACAGTTTTGTGACGATATTGTGAACATTCCTGTATTACAGTTTTGTGACGATGTTCTTTTTTCTAAACTTTTCCAAAATAGCTAAAATAGCCGATCTACAAGCTCACAACGTGTTGTTGCGTTATGAGCTTGTAGGTGGCTACTTCTTTGTTATTTTTGACCATTTGTGAAAGTATAAATTAGGGCTTAAACAATAATTAAAAAAAAGGAAAACACAAAGCATATCACCATATTATATGTAGTCTGATATCACAACATGGATATAACATGGACACAATGCTCAGCCCTAATAACACCAACCCATGTTTTAGGTTCTCTCACATACTGTAAGGCCCTCCAGTAGGGTTGGGTGATATGATTATTTCAAACTTTTGCCTTGATTAGGATTCATAAAAAGAAAATGTGTATGAAATTAGCAGATCTGCAAGCTCACAACGCATCACAATGCAACGCGTTGTGAGCTTGCAAAAATATCTTTGCTATTTTTCCTGTATAATACAGGAACTCGATTGTCGATTCGTTAAGAAAAAAAAAAGCGGTTATTGGTTCTAAATGTCGGTTTCGATATATAGCCCTACCCTCCAGAGAGCTGGACTTTGTATTGAAGTGGACAGGCCTGGTAGTATGTGAACCAAACTGAGGACGGCTGCCATGAAACTGACCTGCCAGCTCCTCCTCTCCCTTCATCCATCTGATGGACGCAGCTGGCTTGCTGCCCATGGCGGTGCAGGTGAGCTCCGTCTCGTTCCCCTCACTGACCACGTCCTCGCGGCTCTCGATGATCGGGCTGCCTGGTGGCACTGATCCACGATGTCGGGGAAGGAAACACAATGGCATGACAAAAATGTGCAAATGCGCACACTTCACAGGTGCAACCACACATGCACGCGCACATGCACACACACACACACACGCACGCGCGCGCACACACACACACACACACACACACACACACACACACACACACACACACACACACACACACACACACACACACACACACACACACACACAATATTCTGCTACATTAAACCTTCGTTCAGACATCACTTGTAATCTAAAATCTAGTGTAATGCCATGGTCCCTGAATGTCTGCAAAATGGGCCAAGATGACAAGTCTCCTTGTCTCCTTCCCACTGAAGTACACTCTGAAGTACAGTGGCCTCTTACTGAACTCGGGGGGTAGGGGTGGGTGGCGTGGGGTGCACAGGGACTGACTCAGTGGGATGTTTATTTCGAGCGCTCTCAAATGCCATCCTTATTTCAGAAATTCTGCAGCTACTGTAGGTTTCGATTGTATAACTAGAGTAATTACTTTAAAGTGTTCTTAATTCCTTTCAATCCCCCAGGATGCCTGAATGTATAATAAAGCTTAACGAGAGTAATTTCACTCCTGAGCATCAATGTGTGGCACAGCTGACTTTCAATAGGAATCATTTTGGAGCAGCCAAGTCAACATTCCCAGAGATTCACAGAGTCAACACAGCTGCCAAAGAACAACATGGTCGGAGCTATCACTTATAGCATCTGCTCCGTTTTGTTATGCTGTGGATCGCTGCGAGGGCCTAATTGGCTGACATTTACTTTCAGTTGCTAAAGATAAACAGGATCACAGATTGACATTATTTAATTTTCACCATGTATTACGAATGGCATCACAATAAATCTTTGTGTGTGTGTGTGTGTGTGTGTGTGTGTGTGTGTGTGTGTGTGTGTGTGTGTGTGTGTGTGTGTGTGTGTGTGTGTGTGTGTGTGTGTGTGTGTGTGTGTGTGTGTGTGTGTGTGCGCGTGCGTGTGCTTTTTCGCGTGCGTTAAGATACCTAGGACAGTAATGTCTGCGTAGGCTTCCTGAGGGGGATCTGTGTAGAGTTGGCACACATAGCGTCCCTCGTCGGAGAGTGACACATTGGACAGAGACACCCGCAGCTCGTTGTCAGAGAAATTCACCAGCTGGAACCGGCTGTCCTTCAGGGCTGAGGGGATACATGCGAGATGGAGACAGTGAGGGTATAGAATATCGCCGATGTCGGGCGGAAACCTTGTACGAAAACCTTGATACCTTTCAGGAAATGGACAAAAGGGTAGCACTTGCTATGCATCCCATGTGTATAACGCATTATACACATGCTTATAAGGCATTGTAATGCTGATCATAATCTGTTATAATCACATTTATAAGAGCTTATAAATAATCATAATGCTTTATAACCATAACCATGACACATTATAAAGCTTATTATAATGACTTATAAGTTCAAGTATAAATGGATTGCATTATGCTTATAACACGTGATGATTACATTTATATATATTCATAACAACGTGTAATGCAATCATAACAGTGATCATAACAGTGATTAAAATGCGTTATGACAGTGAGTATAAGGCATTTTAGACATTATAATACAGCATTATTATATGATCTTAAAGTAACAAATGGCCACTTATAATAACTTATGATCATAGTGTAATGCATTATAACAGTAATTATAATGCATTATTACAGTCATTTAAAGGCCATAAAAAAATTATAATAACATCTTATAAAATGATCATAATGTTACAAATGTTCACTTTATAATAACTTATAATCACAGTGTAATGCCTTATAAGTGATAATAAGGCATTATAAACGTAATAATAAAGCCTCATCAAATGATCATAAAGTAACAAATGACCGCTTATAATAACTTATAATCGTAGTATAATGCATTATAATAATGCATTATAATAATTATGACACATAACAGTGATAATAAAGCATTATCAATTGATTATAATGGATTATAAATATGAGAAATAATTTGGGATGCATAGCAATTGTTACCAGGTTGGCAGCAATTATGAAGTATTATAACACTTGATACTTATAAGTCATTATAAAAGGCCTTATAATGTGTTATGGTTATGGTAATAAAGCATTATGAGTATTTATGAGCTCTTATAAATCTAATTATACAGGGTTATGAGAAGATTATAATGCCTTATAAGTATGTTCATGATGCATTATACACATAGGATGCATAGCAAGTGCTACCGATAAAAGAAGCTCTTGATAATACTTTTCATTGGTTAAATATTTATAAAAACCCAAGCAGATTATAATGCATTATAAGTATGTTCATGATGCGTTATACACATAGGATGCATAGCAAGTGCTACCAAACCCACAGACAAAATCCACTTTCATCCTCTCGTTTTCAAACTTTTTAAGATCTGTAAGATCCGCAAGCTGCGTTGTTGCTTGAGAGAGAATAACAGAGACTAGGGAGAGAGAGAGAGAGAGAGATGGGGAGAGAGAATTGTTCCTTCGTGGGCTTTCACCTTAATTGAGTAAAAGGAAAAAGTGCGTTTCAAAATGATTCATACAAGTTGATTTATAAAGCAGCTTTACAGCCCACGGAGCAGCGGCATGGACAGGAGAATGGGAGGGCTGCTCATGAGGACTCCTAACAAGCTAGGATGTCTTAAAGTGGGGCTGCTGCTGGTCATGGATGGATGCGTCAGGCTCATATATTCTAGAAAAAAGGA